>NC_081143.1:2310355-2415355 GCF_958295425.1 Solea solea
AGTTCAATAATGCAAATTCCCATACATTTCTGCATCTTGTAGGACTGCAGATAGGATCTGAAGCTTGTTTTCGATCTGAACACAAATATTTGCTGCGGATCAAAAAACACACCAGTTGCATTGGTGAGTTTTTTTTACTTCAAACAAGCTCATCAAAACATCCCTCAGATCGTTTCATCTCATAAAGATGCTGAGATGCTCATTCATATTTTTATTACCACCCATTTAGAATGCTGTAATTCAATTTTTTGCTGGATCGACTGAAATGTCTATAAGAAAACTTTAATGACATTTTATGTCCAAGCAATATGTCTCTGGCTAGACATTTAGCTGAGTTTTAACCTTCGCTTGGTTCCTTAATTGTTACCCCTCATTCATTCATTTTTAACTTTGTATCATTTTGTCTTGAAAAGTGTTTTCGCATGAACGTTGCCATGTATGACAATTACTGTTACTCTAATACTTGTGATATGTGGTGCAGCTGTCATTAACATGTAAATAGACTGAAGCTTTTCCAGTTCAGACGGTGATGTCTGTTGCACTCCCTAAACATGTGATAACCCCAGGTCTTAGATGTTAGAGCGAGGCAGCACATTTAAACACACTTAAATATCTGAAACGACAATGTCACAATGCACTGGAAAGTAAAGCAAATGGGAAAATAATGATAATGAATGGCCAGATAATGTGGGCAACCAAATGGTCTAGCGAATTTTAGCGAAAACGAAATATTTGGTAGGACTGGGCGGGGAAGCTTCACCTGTCACTCGACCTGTGCAAGCCTCTCATTATGACACATTGATAGATATATGTGTGTGTGTGTGTATGTTACAAAGGGAAAATAGTTCTACATGTACAGTATCCTGTCCTCTAATGTATAACATTCTATGACGCCCAATAAATGCAGTAATTAAGACATTTGTACACTCACAATCCAAACTGTGAAATAACACAAGGAGTAAGAAAATAAAAAAGGAACATTAGGGAATCAAGTATGAATTAGGCATGAGCTGGTGCAATATTGAAATTCCAGTCAAAATCACAAAATCGTCTGATACGATCTATAAACCCTAAATATCATGTAGTTGTGCTATGTAAAGAGGGATGTACACCACCATCATGTGACCAAACATCTGCTCTGCTGCAGTAATCATGTCAGCAGTTTGGACTCATTTTAACATAAAGGAATGAAGCAAAAATAGCTGAGTGTAATTTTGTTTCTAAGAATAAAAATTAATAAATTGACTTAAAAATAGAGAAAGAAACTGCGCCATTTTAACTGAGTGATGTCGTGCGCTAACTATTTCTGCCTTTATGGGAATAAAATATTTGTTTACACAGTTGGAGCATTATGTTTTTGAAATGGCTATTTATGACTGTGTGGGGAATTAATACATCAGCAGGCAGTTGAGTTGTTTAAAAGGGGTAGATATGGTATCTGAATCAGGAGATACTAAAGGCTGTGATATCAGTGTCAAAGTGAAAAAGTAGTATAGAGCCACCCCTAGTAAAAAAAGAAAAAAGAGAAGGGAATAAAGAAATAAGGCAAGGAATGAAGCAGCAATTGGAGGACATAAGGGCCAGAGGATCAGGAGACACAGCAACACAAACAAGTTTCTGTGAAACTGCCATGCTATCTTTCACATGATGGCCCCTGTGGAGGCTGTCCTAAGCCAATAACAAGCAGGGAGTTTTAGTTAGAGAGTTGGGCAGGACTGACTGGAACAAGCCCAAAGTCCATCACCTCTTGCCCTTTCCAGAGAGGGCAACAAGACCTGGCTTTGGCCAGTCAGTTGGCTGCAACTTTCTCTGGAGGAGTGGCATTAATACTGCACAAGGAAAGAGGAAACAAACAGGAAGACAATAATTCCCTCTCTGTCCACTCATTCACAGAACCGGCTGTGCTGTGTATGTGTACGTGTGCCTCGACTGCTGTGTCTGTGTCTGAGTCTGAGTCTAAGGTCTCACTGGGCCTCAACACTCACAAACCTGGGTAGGAGCAGGAGGGCCACTTCCTCGGCAGCAACACTATGAGGGCTGCACTCTGACCTGTGTGTACAAGTACTGTATTGGTATGTTTTCACATAGTAAATATACAGACACATGCACCTAATCAGGTGTCCAGTGCTCCTTCCCTGGCTGCTGCCATGTCTGAAACCCCCAGAAGAAGTCTCCTGCCTGTCAGATTAACGACTGTGTCTGTCTTGGTGTCGGGTTGTGTATGTTTACACATCTATGCGTATGTGTGTGTGTGTGTGTGTGTGTGTGTACGGAGAGGCCCTGACAGGAAAGATACTGTTTAGGGGCAAAGTGCTTGGTGTTTTATTTATAATCTATACCAAGTCTAAGAGTTTCCTACCTGGAGGCAGGTGCTAAATAACTCAGTGGGTGTATGGCACTGGACTCAGTCACATTGTAGTTGAAGGTGCACACAAGTGCACGCATTTGATGAAATGAAACTCCTAGTGACACAGAATGTTGTGAAGAATTGGCTTACTAAAACATTCAACAGGATGAGACAATAGTCCAAGAGAAAACCAGAGGTTCTCCTCTCTTCTGCTCCATAGTGCAGACCTGTATGGGCAGAAGTAGTCCTGCCTGGCTGGCACTTATTAGGCACAATAAAGGCAAAAAAACCTGCTTCTGCTGCAAAAACAAAAAGAAAGACAAAGATGAAACTTCTGAGCAGTTAGAATGAGCTTTCAGTCAGTTACCTGAGTGAGCTGTTTGCTGCTACTGAGTTTCTCTGTGAGGGAGCTGAGCTGTGCTGTGATCTTCTCGTTGGCCCTTCGCAGCTCTTTGGCTGAAAGCACAGCGTCTTTCCTGACACTTTGCAGTATTTCAACGTGACGCTGTAGGGACTCAACACGCTGCTGCAGAGAGGCGGAGGAGCAACGCTGGGCCTTCATCAGCATCCTCTTCCTCCACCTCCTTTTCTCTCCTTTCGCCCCTCGCTCCCAGGGCTCCTGCTGTTTATCGTCTAACAGAAGGAAGAACATGCAGGCACCTCTGAGTTGTGGCAAGAGCACAGGAGAACTCCTTGTTTAGAAGCTACTGCTGGGATTTAACAGGCATATGTGAAAGTGTCTTTGTGTATGCACAAGTGAAAACTGAGATATATTTAACAACATTGAATGATTAACAGTTCCCATTTATACTCAAATGTTGAGTTATTGTAGAAAGAAAAGCTTGTCAACTGGAAATACTCTTTTCTTAGATTATCAACATGTACATTTTCCTGCTTCAATTAATAGTTGATTAGACAAATATTGTTGTAGTTTTGCACTGCACAAAAAGGAAAACTGTATGTTACCTTGAGCCAGTTGTGTTCTGAGAGATTGTGCTTCTGGTGCTTTTGTATTTGTGATCAATGAACACTTGACGGACTAAAAAAAAAAAAAGAAAAAGAAAAAACATCAGACAGTTATGAGAGGTGACTGTAACACAACCGGTTTACATGTGCTTCCTGAGACGCAGCTCGTAATGACACTGTGATCACAGTGTGAGCACAGCTTAACACGACAAATCACCGTCTGCTTTAGTAGTTCACAGCATACGTGTTCATTCTGACAGATGCTCGCAAATGGTGCCTTTATTCAATCACTGTCAAACTGTAAGCTATGATTCAATTGTACAAAATGACGAGCACGAGTGTCAAGTCATTTGCACACGTAAGTGCCTTCATGTGACAACTTCAAACTCCACAATTGTTTGTAGTAACATCAAAGAATGAAGCCTCCCCCTCCTTCTCTGCCTGTTTCCTTTGCACAGGGGTCAGGTAGGATTTGATCAGTGCTTGGTTTGATCACCCTGCACAGAAGGAAAAGGGAAGTCAACCATTTTGTTTGTGACATAGCACACCGTGAGGGCCAGGGGCTGTCATGACAATGATCCCCAAGGAGCTGATGGGCACATTTAACAGATCTGGAATAGGGAAACTAAAGAGGATCTTGGGGTGCTGACAGCTCCCTAGCTACATGTACATCCTCTCATCCTCTGCAGCTTCTACCTTGCTCACTTCCTTTAGAATGGGGAAAAAGAAAATCCTCATCTCATGTCTTCACAGATGCTGTTGCTGTGAAGCCGTTCAGTAAGTGATGTAGAAAGATGTAAAATATACATGGATGTTAAGTGTTGATTGCTTAAATTACTGTATTAGGAACAAGAAAAATGCATGGATTTAGTGGTCAACATTAGTGGAGTGATAGCATTATTCTAACCCATTTCTATGGCTATGATAATTATAATTTTTTGTTACAGTTTCTCAACAGATGCTTGTTCAGTTTTCACACTACGCAGATACAGTTTATGATTATTTAACAGATATTAAAATATGTCGGCAAACCGACCTTTCTGTTCGCATGTTGTCTGTGAGGTGCCTTCCTTGAGGGCACACTGTTGAGACTGTCTGAATACTCCTCACCACTGTCACTGTGGAGAAAGGTGAGAATGGTTATTACAGGCCAGAAGTGGAGCCCTTGAAGTTGAACACTTATTCTAAAAAGTACCACCCTTGAACAAAAAAATAATAATAATAACATTTTACCATTTATGCTTGATTTAGTTGACATCAAGCAAAAATATGTGCATTTTGCCCCCAATCCGTCCAACAGAAAATCAATGTTCCATCCAATTTCTGAGCTGGAAGTGTAAATGTGGGTGTAAATTAAGTGAAAAGCTGCAGTGTGGGGTGCTGATGGTGAATGCATCAACATGTATGAGAGTGGCTGTGGCCTTCATTAGCCCTCTGTGTGTGACAGACGTGTGTGCGCGAGAGGCACGGCTGAGCGGAGCCAAGCAAAGTTGCATCTGATGGACACACGGTAAGAGGTTCCTAAGACACACACACACACACACACACACACAGGTTTATTGACAGTGACCTTTGATGTGAAGGTGGAAGCCAGTGACATTTACACTGGCGGGTTTATTAAGGTGGGGCCTGGGAGAATCAGCAGAGGTAAAGACCACGGAGGGGATGTAACGGGAACCTGACAAGACTGGGGGCTAGTTAGGGTTAAACCTGGTTTGGAGGGGGCACAAGGACTCACTTAGGATCACTAACCGCCGCCACTAAGACCCAGGTTACATACAGTATATTTGTTGAAAAATGCTTCCTTGTTTAAATCATGATCAATATTTAATTGAAATAATTATGGAGATTAAAACTGTATTCATCATGAAGCCAATCAGTCATCGCAAATTACTTTAAACTATATCCACAACTATTAAAGTTATTAAAGTCTTAAATAAATAACGTAATTAGGATTGCGGTGCTTGCATTTAGGGTGATACTTCTGGGGATATTGTGTCTATTTGTGTATGTGTGCATTTTTACTGTACATATACAGGCTAGAAGAAATGAGGGAAAAAAACTCCAATGTAAATGAGTGGAGACACAAATGAAGGCAGATGCTTGGTTATTGGTGGGAAAATTAAAGATAAATGGACAGAAGGAGGTGAGGAATGAACCACAGACAGGGATAAATGCACAACCCACCGTGCCTCCTGAGTCACGGCTAAACCCAACATAAACATTTACTAAGGGGTAATCTTTTGGAACGGTGGTCTACGATATGTCCCCATAACGCAGCATTGAAGCTGTTCTAGAAATGCCACCCATATGTAATGTAGTGTCATCTAGCATGACGAAAACCCATAAACCATATGACCTTCTTCTTTTCCTTTCGGCTGCTCCCTTCAGGGGTCACCACAGCGTATCAACCTCCTCCATCTCACCCTGTTCTCTGTATCCCCCTCTCTCACACCAACTAACTTCATGTCCTCTTTCACTACATCCATAAACCTTCTCTTTGGTCTTCCTCTAGACCTCCTGCCTGGCAGTTCCAACCCCAGCATCCTTCTACCAATATACTCACTATCCCTCCTCTGTACATGACCAAACCATCTCATTCTGGCCTCTCTGACCTTATCTCCAAAACATCTAACATGTGCTGTACCTCTGATTGACTCATTCCTGATCCTATCCATCTTCGTCACTCCCAAAGAGAACCTCAACATCTTCATCTCTGCTACCTCCAGCTCTGCTTCCTGTCTTTTCCTCAGTGCCACTGTCTCTAGACCATACAGCATCGCTGGTCTCACCACTGTCTTTTATATCTTTCCTTTCATTTTGGCTGATACTATAGCCATAAACTAAAATAAAATAAATAAAATAAATAAAGTCATAAACCTTATAGCCGATAAACCTAAATGTTCCTACTGTTCGGTTCCCCCTGACCAACAAGAATGGCCAGTTTCCTACTGTAAACTCAAAAGTACAAGCTAATGGCAGCGTGAAAAAGAAGTAGAAAGAAACAAAGACTTGGCAGTAGCCCTAACGAGTCGGACATCTTTATTTGACACCATTAGGGCCAAAGCTTCTTAGGCAGAGACACAATTGCCAGTAGCGCCTACCAGGCATACTGCTGAAGAAGACCCCTGTGAGATAAGAGACACAGAAGGCTTTAGAGTAACAAATCAGTTGACAGGTGCCTTAAATAAGACAACATCTCAGTTTAGACCCTTTCTTTACAAATCCACTTAGATCCTCCTCTCAGGTAAAGTGTATATTAGACTGCTGCTTATTAGCTACATGGAGCGGCATTAGGAAAGCAGGGCATAGCTGCACCCAGTCCCTGTTAAACAGCCTCATGTGGATAAAGCACGGGATTAGAGTCAGATGAATTAGCTGGTGAAGGGATGGCAAGTTAGGTAGGACAGAGCAAAAGGCAACAGAGAGCAGATAGAGAGAGCCATACAGGGAGAGAGAGTGAAGGGAAATAAATATCAGCAGTAGCTGAGTGTTTGAAATGAAATCATTCCGACCATCACTCAATAAATGTTGGCTCAGTGGCTTTTTTGCATAAAACATACATGAAATAATTACTGTCGATGGTTCTTAATTTAGAGGGTGTTAAACAGCTTGTAGACATCTGGTACTGAGCCGAGTAGGGTCATTCAAAATGAATCTAACTAAATTAAAGCACGGAGATGAGAGGGGAGGGTGGGTAAGGAGTGTGTGTGTGTGTGTGTGTGTGTGTGTGGATGGCTGGAAGAAAAAAGTGAAGCGCACACACACTTGACGTGACACAAGATAACCAACAAAATGAGACATGGAGGCATTGGCTTCGTGCGTGTGTGTATGTGTGTGTGTGGCTGAGGGTAGAGGAAGTATGTGGGGGGCCTGGTACTTGCAGGGGGATCCTTAGTGCTGTCAAGGGGGGGCTAGTGAAAGCACAGGTCCAGTAAATTAAATCAAACTGCCAAACTGTCAATTTCAAGATAGCAAGACTAGTGCATGAAAATGGCATCACTGGAAGGTATCAAGGCTTTGGCGGTCTCCTTATCCCTGGGCTTTTCTGGCACTGGTTCAACTTTGTGTGGAGCGGTGGCTAATTTTGCATGCAAATTTCAGTCAATAAGCTCCAAGCAAGGCATCCCAGGATATTTCAAAGGATCTGACAGTAGTTTCCCCCTCCTCTCTCCTTCTCTCTATCATTCTTGCTCTCATTCTTCTTTTGGCTCCTGAATACCAACTAGACAGACTATGAAATTCAATCACCCATTTGCTTACGCTTTGCATATGCACGTTGTCCCCTCGATGCAGCGTGCCCCCCCCCTCCCCCCACAAGTGAGTTGAGCCATCCACTGCACTCCTACCACCTAAAAATAATGAGGTGGGAGGCAAAAGGAAGACATGCTTCTATGTGTGTGTATGTGTATCATTACCTGTCTATACTCATGTCCTCCCACTCGTCCTTCGTGGGACTGGGGGTCCGGCCTTGCCAGCTGATGGCTTGATCGGGGTTGACTGCCCGGTGGCTGCTCTGGCGTAGTGGACCTCTGAGCCTTGTTGTTTTGAATTTAACCTTGCTGCTAATGTTACTTACAACCCCACCTGCCCGCACTGGTCCTGCTACACGGTTCCTATAGAAGTCCCGGGCTGCTCTGAGAATCCCCACTTCTTGTCTCATCTTCAGCAACTGCTGATGAAGTTTGGTAGCCTCTTTCTGAAAAGCAGCCAGCTGAGCTTCTAGAGCCATGATTTCATTGCAGTGTTGCTCCCTTTGGACCAGAGCCTGTGCCTGAGCTGCCTCTCCACGAACAGCTTCCTGGGTTCGCAGGGAATCCAATGAGGCTTGGAGTCTGCGGCATTTGAGGGCCAAGTCTTTGTTGTCCTCCAGTAACTGTTCATTCCCCTCCCTCAGCCTCTCCGTCTCCTTGTTTAGAGACATAATCCCCCACTCCAGCTGCTGAA
Organism: Solea solea; assembly: GCF_958295425.1. NCBI lineage: Eukaryota > Metazoa > Chordata > Actinopteri > Pleuronectiformes > Soleidae > Solea > Solea solea. The sequence continues at coordinate 2,318,616 of NC_081143.1, forward strand.
TCTGAAAGAACCAGAGACATGAGAGACTTCACCAGAGACTTCAGGCTTTTCTTCCTTTGCACCTTTAAATTTTACTACAAATACACATAACACACTACACTTAAAACAATATTCTTAGCCGCAACTTACCATGTTGCGTAAGCATTAGTGACATCTTATGGTGAGACAGTACAGTATAACGAATGGAGGACTACACTGGCTGCTGTAGAAACATGGCAGTCTTTTATATATAATTTAAGCCCTAGTACAAAAAGCTTATGGTTACAAAAACCAAAACAATTTTTATTTCAAAGTGATTATATACTTAAACATAATAATGGCTAGTATATTATAGTATACTAAATGAAGTTCCTGCCAATAAACCCTCATAAAAACACAATGGATCTTTAGAACTTTAATAAGAAAGGCCTAAATTGACCTGCTCATAGGTAACATGTAACATCCCTCTTTACGGACTATGGTTGGACCAGTGAAGGAGTTGGTCAACACTCACCACCACAGCCTGGCAAGATTAGGGTCATCTGAGTGACACCTCTTTACCCTGATCACCCCTAACTAGACAGCAACCAAGAGCACTTAGCCTATTTGTTAGATCTTTGATGGAGACTACTAAAGAGAACAGTTGATGCCTGCTGGGTTTGTGCCTCCAGGCACTTTTTCCCTTTTATTTGGTTCTCAGTCTGCCTGCTGGTGAAGCCTGGTACCTTTCAAACTAAATTAGATGGGTTTCTCTACTCTTGATGATTCACTGGGGGGCATTTAAATTCATATAAGCAGGGCTTTTAAAAACAAGTGTGCACAAACATGGGCAAATTACTAACAGTAACAACTAAAAAAAGAAAAGAAAGTGTATTTCAGCTAACTTAGGACAAGTTTCTCTAGTCCACCACTGTGAGTGGTAGTTATTCCCAGAACTGCTTTTAACTGTAAGAAAGAAAAATAGTTACTAGTTGACACTTGACTTGGAAATGAATGCATGATGGATCTTAACACTTTGAAATTGTGCATGATAGAGCAAAACCAAATTCTCTGAGAGGTATTGTGCTGTCGTTACGGCTCTGTCGAGTTTCTTTTATTGGCAATGACAAAGAACACTTAGTGATGGCATAGTGCTGTACCTTTTTAAATGACTGTTCCATTTGCTCTGAAGAAACACAAGGCTTTTTCGGAGTGCTGCTTTTGACCCGGTGTTCCTCTGCCATATTGTGAAGCAATTCTGCAAAGTGGAACAAAGCTCATTATTGTGACACGATTTGTCAGACTCAAGCTGCTCACTCAATAGAATGATAATAAAGATAGTACATTAAATCAATTAGCATTAGAAATGTGTAATTTTCATCCAAAGGTGCAGTTTCTTTTTCTTCTTTTATAAGTCGATCCAGAAAGAACACAGAACCACTAATGGTGACAGGTCTTGAAATTTATTTCACAGCTAAAAAACCACCTGCTGTTTGTAAAAACTAAAACATTTTCTTCCTCCTGATTAACAGAAAGGCATTTTGTTCAGTAGCCAAAAAAGAAAAACATGCGTGCACGTACACATCTGTACATGCAATGTGCAACCTCCCTGTAGAGACCTTAAACAAATGAAGAGAAGTGCTTGAATCCCTTGAGAACTCACAGCCCCAGGCTGCACTGCTCATCTCAGCACACTAATATGCTGCTTTATTGTGAGAACTTCAATAGTGGCCTCTGCAAACATGTCATTTAGGTTTCATGTTAACAACTAAATGCATGCAGAGTCAAAGTGTTGGGCGATTTGAAACACATATAAAGTATTCATGTGTGCAAACACACTCCGGTAGGCCTCGTCGTTGCTGTTTGACACAGAGGGGATAAACCATAGCATAGAAGTTTGAATATCTTTCCTGCTCACCTCGATGCAAAGGGCAACACAAAATAATATAAAACTTTCTGCCTTTCATTTGCTCCTGTTAAACATTCATGCCAGTACAGGCAAAATCATTTGTACAATGAGGCTGGAAACATAAAAAATTCAGGACCTTGACTTTTCAGGTCAGTTGATCTTTTGGAGAGTGAGTTGGAAAAAGGGGCCTTAGAAGGAGAGTAAAAAGAGAGAGGGGTTATGTTGTGAGACACTGCACCTTCTTTGCTTTTCATTTGACGCCTTGCTCAGGGAATTTTGTTACTGTGAATTAGGCTGTTCTTTTGTCTTTCCAGCATGTCACAGTCAATCAAACACAGCACCAAATAAGACATGAGGGCTGCCGTGTTCGCTGGGTACATAACCAGGTTGGAAGACAATTATCAAGCCCCAGTGCCGATGGCTTGGGAGTTGGCACCTCAGCACTATCTTGATAAGAAGACACGGTGGCTCCCTAGTCACCCACCGTTGGAGGAGGTCCTGGCACTGCAGAATACATTACTGTCCCTCCCACGTCTCCTCATGGGCTGCAGCACAAAGGCCCCGGTCCTTTCATCTGCTGCCTTTCGTTAGTGTGATTCCAGTGTGAGCAATCAACCCACTATCTCTTTGATCGGGTCGCAGAGGTTTTCAGAAGTAAACGTTGTGGCCATTAACGTTTATTGTTTATATTGTTGACTTCCTACTACAGCATTGTTTTAAATACAAAAATACATAATAACTACAGCTGAAACAATTAATCGATGAATCAATTATTAATCGATTACTAAATTAATCGACATCTATTTTGATAATCGATTAATCGGTTTGAAGCTTTTTTCGTGATTAAAACAAGATTGTTTAAGCTTCTTAAACGTGAGTATTTTCTTCATTTCTTTGCTCTGGATAACAAAGAAATCATTAAAAGTGAATCATTTGGTTTGTGGACAAAACGAGACATTTGAGATCATCATCATTTCCAGGTTTGACGAACAAAGATCAACATTTTTTAAGCTTTTCTGATATTTTATGGACCAAACGACGGAAATAATCGACAAATGAATTGATTATGAAAATAAGCTCTAATAATTACAAAGTTTTGCATCACAATTTATATAATTTACCAATAGATATACCAACTATCCATCTATGTTTTCATACAGTATGTGCCTATTTGGTGAGTAATGAAAAAAGGTGAGTTATTATGTGAACCTGTGCCATTATGATACAACAGAATTAACTATCGTCCCACACACACTCAACTCAACACTTCATTATCATGTTATGGCTGGTACGACACAGAGAGAGAGAGCATTCAGACACCACGTACTGGAAAGATCACTGTTAAAAGCTTATTGAGTGAAGAAGTTGCCAGATATCACCGTGGCATCAAGAATTTAAAACCAGGCATTCATTTCTGTGAATCTAGACATATACAGTGTTATTCTAGTCTTTCATCAAAAATTTATTTTTACCGGATTGATGCAGCAAAGCAGATACTCAGGCCTTTGTGAAACATTTCTATTTAGAGATCATATCTTTGACAAGATTTTAAAAGTGAGAAAGTCATTTCTAAGGAGCTTATTTCCTTTTTTTTTTTAGATTGTCAATAGGAAAGGATTCACTCTTTTAATTAGTGCCACCTTTAAATCACAAGCTTGCAACTCCAACTGACACCATCATTGGTGGTGAAGGAAATTAAAGTGATCAAGGACAGATTTGTTATTGAACAAGTTAATTAAGGCCACCGATTGCAGTGGTCAGTGTCTGACAAAAGGATGCAGATTCGATTTAAAGCAATACACTTTAACTTTGGGAATGATACATTCAGACAAGATGAACATCACTTGATCTCTCAATCAATTTGCAAGGAGTTGATCAAGTCTTAATTGAGTTGTCCTATTCCACTGGGAGTTGTCTTATTAATTGTGCTCACCAATACACATGTCCATGTAAGGAAGGTGCTGTTTCACTTTTACACGTTATATTTCCGGAGGGCTTTTTTTCATCAGAACAGCAACATGCAAATACGTGTGTAATATAAAATTTAGGCTGAAAGAAGCAGTCATTTCCATTGAAATAGAAAGTGAAAAAGAAAAGCTCACCTTGGTGATTATCAGCAAGACACAGGTGGAGTTCCTTCACCGTAGCCCGGTCCATTGCTGCCTGGACTCGCAACATGTCCATCTGCTCTTCTAAGGCAGCTCTACAGTTACACACACACACACACAAAAAAACACTTTTCTTTATAGAACTCTTGAATCCATTCTTTAAATGTGAAGTGAATAATAAAAACTGCAAAATCAGTACCAACATAAGAGTTAAATAATGAGCATCTTTCTAAATCTCCACAAGTATCAGTCTGGTATCCACTAGAGCTGAAACAATTACTCGATTACTCGATTATTAATTGTCAACTACTTTGATAATAGATTAATCGATTTGAAGCGTTTTTCATGATTTAAACAAGATTTCTGATTGTTTTAGCTTCTTAAATGTGAATATTTTCTTCATTTATTTGCTCTATATAACAAGGAAAATGATAATTTTGATGACATTCGAGAACATCATCATTTCCAGGTTTGACAAACACTGATCAACATTTTTTAATGTTTTCTGATATTTTATGGACCAAACGATTACTCGATTAATTGGGAAAATAATTGACAGATTAATTGATTATGATAATAATCGTTAGTTGCAGCTCTAGTATCCACTGTTTGTTTATTTTGGACAAATCAAAAAAGAAAGCTAATAAAGTGATATCAAATAATAACAATACTAATAATAAGAACTAGAGCTGCAACTAACAATTATTTTCAGAATCAATTAATTTATTGATTATTTTCTCGATTAATCGTTTGGTCCATAAAATATCAAAAACCTTAAAAAATGTTGATCGTTGTTCTTCAAACCTGGAAATGCTGATGTTCTCAAATGTCTTGTTTTGTCCACAAACCAAAATGATTCACTTTTAATGATTTCTTTGTTATCCAGAGCAAAGAAATGAAGAAAATACTCACATTTAAGAAGCTTCAGAAATCTTGTTTTAATCATGAAAAAAGCTTCGAACCAACTATCAAGTGTTGTCGATTAATTTAGTAATCGCTTCATAATCAATGAATCGATTAATGGTTTCAGTTCTAATAATAACAGGAAATCCTTATTTTAGAAACCTGTTGTTTGTTTTTTACTTTCTAGTGATAGACTTTGCTTCCTGACAGAAAAGAGGACATAGTGAGAAAATCAACTAATTAATAAGGTTTTTGATACATCTGAAAATCAAAGTGACAAGCAACATGAAAGGCCAAGGTAGGAAAGTATAGCGTGCATCTGTGTGTGCATCATCACAGACAAAAAGACTGGAAAGGGTGCCCAATTACCGCAATGCAATTAGCTTGATTTCTGCTAAAGGCTAATTATGTGGAGCCATGCTTGAGACTTTGCACTTTCAAGTTATTATTAGGACCCCAACTGAAGTCTACTGAGGATACACACAAGCCCAGTGAGACAACAACACCTGAAACACACACCTAATCTCCCTCCCCTCTGCTCCACAGAGTCAGAGAGAAACACTAGAAACAAGTTGCTGCTACTATAGTGGCATTCTTTCCTCAGTTAACCTCATTACAACACGAGGTCTTCATTCTGACTGACTTCTAAAAGACGCTGTCAAGCAAAAGCCACGTCCTCACACATTATGTGAGAAAATAATGGCTGAGAACATATAAAGTGGAGCAAAGAATTAAACTGACATAAAATATGAAAACAGATCAAAACTCTTTGATCTTCTGTTCAGGATTTTTTTAGGCGTGTCTAAAAAATGTGGCTCCATGGCGAACAGGAGCCATAGCGAGATTAACTCCGCCTCAAACGCTGTAACAATATAAGAACTGGGGGGGGGGGGCTGTAGCTAAAGCAGCTCTATGTTTGTGTACAGTATGACGGTAAACTGCTAAATGGTAGAAATGTCACTTCTCTTCATGTTTGTGAGGTGATTTAATTCCAGAGAGTTTACATTAATATTAAGTACAAACACTGATGAACATTGACGTACGTGGACTCTGGTCCTCAGTTACGTGACTAGAGGAGAGGACAGAACTCCCTGCAGACACATTTATTAAACCACCACCCAAAGCCACAGCTGCCCTAAATTAACAGCATTGTAATGATTAATACACCAGTATTGTACACCATGTATTTTTAATGCTAAAATATAATTATTATTGTTATCCAAATGTACTGTTTTACAAAAAAATAGCAAAGCACATTATTATTTATCGATTAAGATGTCAAATTACAGTTATTTCCTTGCATTCCTGAACAGAAAAATTAGTTTAAATTGTTGAATTCTAGGCTTGATTCATTTCTGACTTCTCAAAAATGTGAATTCAGTTTGTTGTTTGTCAAATAAATACCAATACCATTTTTAGTTTTTAACACGTTTTTGAAAGATTTCTATATGTTTTCTCGTTTTTATAACACATTTGTTAAGCTTTAAACAGGGCAACAGCAGGTTAATGTTGTTTGTTGAATAGGGATCTTAATACCAGTCGCATTTATATTCTCTACAAATAGTGACAAATAACGACATTCGCACACCTGAATCCCCACAAATGTGAGTCGACTAGAATGAATATTAAATCTTATTCTGCCCAATCAACCAAAAGATTTTACCATACATATGCCAAGAAAATTACTTGGGAAAAAATTTGCCATAGCACAGGGAAGGAAAGTAATTAGCTTTTTAGCCCACACAGTCCAGCAGAGGCCTGGTCTAATGGCTGACCGCAGCTTAAATAAGTACACAAATGAATCTCCCTAAGGGTGGCTGAGGAAGCAGATGGATACGTGTCGCTCCTGTATGGATTTCCCTCCATAAATGAACTCAAGTCGATGAAGCAGCGGCAGGGCCTTAGGTGTGGAGGATGTTAATGGGACAAACAAACTGAAATATGCAATATGTGGTAGGAGCCCGGTCCTTCTCATGTTTCTCTTTTATGCCTTTTTGGATGCTGATATTGACGCTAATCTAAAGTTCACATGTAAAACATTTGTTATGGTGAAGGATAAGCATATTTTCTTGGATGAAGAAGAGATTGGGTTGCAGAGGAGGTCCAGTGGCCTGAGGGCCTCCAGTTTCACATTATTCACATTCAGCTATGTCCTGGTTCTGTAACGTAGTTGTTGCACCGGTGCCTGTTTTTGTCACCGACTAAATATTAACAGGTCTAGATGAAGGAATATATAATCCAAATAATCCAAATACGACTTCAATTAGCCAAGGTATATAATGTGTAATTAGTAGAAAAGGATTACATTAATGAAATGTAATCATTTTGCTGACCACTTTGTGTTTTAGACATCGGTTATTCAATTTGTGTGACATCATGTCAGTGACAGAGTTTGCTATTGTTTAGTTAGTTTGTACTCATGGTTAATTTAATCAATTTAAACGATCCATTAAATACAAATATATATCTGCGCAGTCTTTTCCTTGGGTGACAAATTAAAACATATTTCCAAACTGTTTCATTCTTCACTGCACAAAACTGTTTCCTTGGATGTTCTATGTTCATGCGTTCATACCTTTCCTTACAGTCTCACCCCCTCGCACATTGCTTCCTCACGCGAGTACATCATTTGATAAACAGATGCTTACTATTTTCAGCCCACTGGGGCCCTGATGATGGGAAAAGAGCAGTTTTGAGAATCCGAAAGGATGTTGAGGCAACACAGTAAGGCTGTGGTTGCGCAGAGCTAAATCCCTACCTCAAGGAGTTGCCTTTTTGATCTGCATCAGACTATAGCCACCTCCAAAGGAAACAAATTCCTCTCTTTTTCCTTGCATTAGACTATAACTCCAGTAACCTGCAGTTTATATGAGATGAAAACATGTTTTTCTGTCAGCACAGTGGGAGAAGTGTTCTCTACAGCTTTACCTCCTATAGCGTGTTCCAAGTCTTTCTTTTTTTTTAATCTGGATGACAAATTAAAATGGAGATAGCCAGACCATTTTCAATTCCCGCTCAACTTACTGCTCCACCTAAGGCAGAATAACAGTCTCAGAGAAAACCCCAAGTAAAGGCAACAGAGAGGTGTTACGTTTGGTAATGATGTGGTGCACAATTGTAAGTCTATGTCCCCTGCTGTGTTTTCGGCCCTTGTTTTTAAAAAACATTTGCACATTTGAACTTCAGCCGTGAGCTATCCACTCCATGTCATTTGATCTTATTTCAACCTGTGCTGCACCAACCACAGCTTAAAGCATTAACTGCCAGCCTTCATCCACAAGGGTGAACAACATAACATCATCCACAGCCATTGTGCTTTCAAATGCCAACATCCTTTTAGTTTCTTCCTCGGCACATACAAATACACAGGAAGAACAGGGAATAGGGCGAGAAAGCAAAAACACCTCTGGCATTTTTATCACAGGGGAAGAAATCTTGTTTTTTAGGTGTGTGTGTGTGTGTGTGTGTGTTTGTGTGTATGTAACTGGAGGGAGGGGGTGTTCCCTTATGACTTCAGTCAAGCTAGAGGGCTGTACATTCATGGAGGGAGTTTGGGTGGGTAAGTCACTGCTGTCAGCAGAAACGGTGACTGGTGGCGTATACACGACTCTGTGCTGTATTTTAACACTGTAGTGCCGGCAGCAACAGGGAGTCTTTAAGTGTAAGGTTCACAAGCCACTGATATGTGAGGTAAATGGCCACTCATGTAATAGAAGCACTGGTGGAGGCAATCTGCAGTGTCCATAATGTTCCATGTTTAATACGCTTGCCGATGCTGCTACAGATATACTGTTATAAAATAAAACAACATCATGATAATGTATTTATTAAACACGAGGGGGAAAGACATTTGCACAAGTAAATAATACTTCTGTCAACAATGACTACTTCAAAATAAGAGAGAGAGGTGGCAAAGTACACTCTCTACCCTACAAACATTATTTGTGATGTGTTTGCTTCTTTGAAATAACTAACTGGCTTGAAATAAGTCATTTAATTATATATTCTTTGTATTCTCATTATTTGATCTTGTTATGAGACCAACTAGGATGTGATGGTGCACTGAAGCTTGCATCAAAATTACTAAGTGTTAAGCTATGTTTTGTACACAATAATTAATTTGCCAAATAATTAATGAAGGAAAATCCTTACATGTCTGATTTAAATACATGCATAAAACATCCTCTATGCATGTGTGTGTGTGTGTGTGTTTTTTTTTTTTGAGCAAATGTGTCCCTCCTCCAAATAAGCCCTGGTCCGGGGGGGCAAAAGAGTCTAATTAATTCTAATACCTTTTAGCAAATCAAGATGAAATTTAAAAAGGAGAGATGGATACGAGAAACATCAGGGTAAACTTTATTAAACTGAATTAATGTCAACGTCGCTTACTGGGGCGGTTCACTTTCATAATGGTCACCCTCTACAGAAACAGCTGCTGCACAGCAAATGATCTCAAAGGCTTTTTCCACAGTAATCGCTGGCTAATTTATGCTTTGATGTTGTCTGAGTATAGCGTCTTAAATCTGAGGACGCTCTGCATGTGTTTATTCTGTTTATGAGGCCTAAATAATCCGTGCCTCTTTTTTACCAACAGACCTTTAACAACAATTAACAAGTCGGGACATGGAGGGCTGAAGACAGATGATGCATAATGAGGGAGGTAAAATGATAGCACTATGAAAGTTCTTGCCCACCAAGTTGTTGACCAGGAAATCTCAATCAAAATCCTTCTTGGTGTCAACCAGTTGTTATGTTTTGTCTGTTCCATTTGGGTTCAAAACTAAGTGGCATGCACCTGAGATCTGTTCTAAAACCGTTTGCAAGTCTAGATGGGTCTTAAAGTTGGATTCTGTCAGTACAATATTACATAAAGGGGTTGATATTTGTAATAAAAATGTTTGGTGAATGAAGGAATGATGAAATTATAAATACTGCAGCCCCATATTATTACAAAACCTCCCAAAATGCATTGGCCAGTATCAATACATAAAAATTAATGTACAGTACAATTTACACTATACATACACTGGAAACCAAATGTACTTAAACTATGAATCTGGGGAGTGATCAACCTTCTTTCACATAGCTGACTCTTGCAGTCTGGTGAGCTTTATGTTCTTTGTATGTTAAACTGTTTCATTAAATCAGTAAGTTACATTTCTGCCATGCTACATTTGACTGACTTGCTCAGTTAGCGGTCAGCTTAGTAGTGAAGTGGCAGAACATGCAAGCTCACAGGAGCACTTCAACACATAAAAACCGTTTGTCCACCCGAGTATTCGTTCGTGCTGTTGATATAATGATGTAATTTACAAGTAAAAGTTCACAAAGAATAAACAATCCATTGTATACCGAGTCCTTATAGGTCATGAAATTGAGCCACAGGGAGCCAGTAAATCGGGTAAAAGAGCAGAGAAACCAACCTCTTTCACCTTCCTTCACAACATCTTATTTAGTGCAGAGATCATGGGGGGTCCTGGGCTTGATAACCTTCTCTCTGAACAGAACACTGTGGGGACCCACTGAGCTGGAGTTAACCCAGCAATATTCATTTTGGGAAATGGTCATTTGGGCCTAAATACACTGTTTTACAAGTGCTGTTTTTGGAGGAGGTGATAGGTAGCATCTGTGCACAATCTCATGACAATGGGGAAGTGAAAATGAGAGACAGAGTTTAAACACAGTCTCTCCTCTTAAGCCTGCCACTAGGTATTTAAAGCTTTATAAAGGGTCTTTATTTGGCCCTAAATTCTTCAGCTGCCAGGCATTAATTAGCCATTAGTGGATCATTGCTAACACTTATCTAGCATAACCTTCACAAGCACAATCATTATAAAACGGTCAACGGAACAACGAGCTGTAACTGCTTGCCCCAAGAGTTTCCTGGCCGTTATGCTCATGTTGTTGTTATACTATCATATACCCACTTTAGCCCTCTCTGTTGCTGCTCCACAGAAATTTGCATTGCAGGAATGTAAAGCTTCATCCATAGTCCAACTAACCCTGTGTGTGCAAGAAAGCAGGGCTGTGCAATATGCACCAAAAGTTATAGCACAATATTTTTTTAGTTGAATGGAGATATAAGATATATATATCTTGATATACACATTTTTTCAGTTAAGTAATAACAAAAAGACAGTTTTGTCAAAGCCACATGTGCAAAGTGTTACACAGACATAAAGTCTTTTTTAAATAAAAACATAAAGTAAAAATAAAGTATGCTCTTGTCCTGTATGACAAAATATAAGCCGCTGTAAAATGTATTAAGTAAATAATAATACACAGCATACTACAGGACTATCTCATCACAATCAGGGATTTTACTGTGAGGCTCCGCCTCCATCTCTGCAAATATGCAGCTTGTGTCTCCATAGAAAACAAAATATTCTAACAAGCACTAAACTTAGTCAGTTTGACGTTTGTAACTGAAACTGCAAGTGACAGTGAGAGAGTGAGAGAGTGAAAGAGTGAGAGAGTGAGAGAGAGCTATATGCTGAATGCAGAGTGAAAATAGTTGGAGCAGTGAATCAGACACTAAATGTAAAAAGGATGAGTTTTAATGTAAATACATGAAGTGAGTCAAGTGCATCTTCTGCTCACTTCTGTGAGTGTGAGTGAGACTCCATCTCTCACTGGAGCTTCCTCAGTGTGCAGCCCCTCACCGGCGGTTTGACCCCTGTATGTGTCTGTCGCCATGTGGTCGTTACACGCAGGACTTGAGTGGTGAGCGAGGAAGGGTCGAATGTGCTCACTGCTCAGACTCGAGAACAAAGCAGGAAAAAGGTGGGACGGCCTGAAGTTGAGTGAGAACCACAGGGAGGGGAGAACTGCTGGCGGCTCCGAGTATGATTTTAATGCAACATAAAAAAATGTTCAATACAACAATATTGTCTCATTCTGTATCTCATATGAACATTTCTTGAATTTCTAAATTTCTAAAAAGAAATTCTATGAAACATTTCTTAAAAACTCGATGTACTGCACAGTCCTCGAAGAAAGTGAGTGAAAAAGAGATGGGCTGAATTCTTTGAGTTCTGCATTTGTGCAGATGTCTGGAACTACAACACAAGCACAGCAAAGATCCCATATCCCATGTTTACTTAGCATCAGCCACCCAGGTAAGGAGGGGCCCAGGGTCGGGAACAGAGGAGATGAGGTGGGGCTGCTGAGGGGCACATGAAGGGGATCAGCACTAACCTCAATGGACATGCCAGTTACACAGCTAGGAACGAGGCCAGCTACTTACTATCCCTTGCGGTTTCGTTCACAGGTCAGTTCCAAGGACCCTGCATGCTCACTACAGTCTGCTATCCCCCCCACACCCCAGCCCCACTTTCCGACCATCTAGTACGCCGCTCTGCTCAGCTGTAGTTGTGGCCGGGCATGCGGGCAGGCAGGCGGATGGACATCCCTTAACAGGCAGCATCGGCAGCACTGGGGCTGCTAGCCTGTAATTAGCTCGGACAGCTCAGGCTTGGAGAGAGGCAGCCGGGCTATATCATAATGAGCTCAGCTGGGATTAGGAGGACAGGGGGGTGGGCGGTAGACGTAGAGGGGGTGGGGGCAAGTACCAGAATTCTGGCCTCAGCCTACAGCAGCATCACAGAGGGCCGGAGGGAGGCAACTGGGAAGACAAGAAGTGAGAGAAGAGGACGGCACAGAGGTATAGGATAGAGGAGGGAAGAGGTGAGGAGAGGTGAAGGCTAGTGGAGACAGGGGAGAGGAAGAATGTGGCTTTAGGCCAAGCTCTGTGTAGCATCATACTGGGTCAGTGTTCGCAGTACTGTTACAGGGGCTTCTTTAGATCAAACAAGACAATGGCTATACAACACCCAGAAACAAACCAACACATATGGACAGGAGGACAGAAAAACAAACAAGACAAAGAGTGAAATCAACTCTAAAATAGGCGCCAGATGCAGACAGGTCATACTGGAATTAAAGCAGTCACTAAATTCACATCTTACTGACCGAGCATGCAAATTATCTTCTTGACACTTTAGCATCAGTGCTATAGTCGAGCATAAATGTTCTATTAATAATGCAATTATTTCACAAAGACACAGCCAGGGATTCTGATAATGTGATTTTACTTCCTCCACTTTTATGTGTGAATTTTTGGGCAGCCAATTTTACAAATGAGAACAGAGTCTAATGATCTTGCTTTGGCCCCTGCTGGCTGGTAATGATGTGGAGGGCTAGGTGGATGCTGTGAGGCTGGGAAGGGCACACTCAAATTTCAACACCCACAAACAAGAGGGGACAGAGGGAGGGAGGGAGGGAGTGAGGGAGTACACAGTACTTGCACACATGTGAAGGAGTGAAAAGTAAGATAGTTTTCCACAAATGTGTTTGCATACTCAAATGTCCAAGGTGGGTGTTATCTGTGTGGGCCTGGCAATTGTGACAGCAGGTGACTTACTTTTCAGTGGAGAGTTTCCTGGTGAGGTTTTTCAAGTAGGTCAGTTCATTCCACACTGCATCACTGTTCTCTTGTCTGAGCTGCCACGGCTCTGCACGCTGCATCCTTCCACCTGGCCTAGAGACACGTACATATTTACCAGACGGCCACACACATATACATACATGGAAAACAAACATGCTCACCAGGGACAACGGTTGGAACTGTACATCACCGTGCTCCTTCTGGCGAGCTCACATGGGGTAACGAGGCCCCTTAGTCTCACTCTGTCTCTGTTATTCAGCCATCTTTAGCAGTATTCAAATGAAGAGCCTTGACTTTGACATTTCAGTGGCAAATCATGTACACAGGTATGCATGTTTGTTAAAGCCCAGGGCACTGCCCGTGTGGCCGGGCATTGGACCATTCCCCGTGTGGCATGCAAATGTAAAAAACACCATCACAAACGAGTTCATTCAAATGTCTACACCTTACTTATGAATACTTAATGACATTTTGCACTCAGTAGCAGCTCCCTCTATTCAACGATCCCTTCAAGACACACACACACACACACACACACACACACTCCACGATGCATCTCCACACACTACTCAACTCATCAATCAGTCTATGACCAACGCATTCAATTCCAATTAGCCTTTCATTTGCAAACTAAAACAGCTCTTAGTGAGAAATCCACAGATGGCAAAACTCCATTTTTGTCTCTCTCACATACACATTCAGACAAACGCTTCACTTTCTCATTTTCACTCAATCAATGAGGTAGAGGTGTGGAAATGGATTGTGTGGGTCACTGCTATTGTGAAGGACTCCTTTTCCTGTGGTCATTATTGGCAACGTAGACGCCGCCATGCTACACTAATACTAGTTAAACCCTTATGCCTGGGATTTGGAGGCTACTGAGGAACGGCAAATGTTTTCATTTAATACGGCTAATGCCTCTGTGAGCAATTTGGAGTCCTTGAACTTCTTCATAGTGTGTGTGTGTGTGGGAGTGTATGTGTGTGCAATCGGTGGGCTTGGGTTTCCCAGAGTGCAGGGCTACTTAAAAGATAATCTCACTGTAGTCACAGAGTTTGATACTTATTCTGCTGCAACACAGAGAGAATTCAGTCTGAACAATCTTAACACTACCTGGAGCTCTAATCGTACCTGATAATTTGCCCACAGCTCTGTCTTAATTCTCTCTGTGTGATTTTTAGGTATGCAGTGTATCAACTGCATTTCTTACGAAGGGTGCATGCAGCTTTATTAAGTCACAGTAAAGCTTTATACATTTTAATTTGTTTACCGTGGGTCTAAAAGCTGTTGAACATGGAGCCATGAGAGAGCTATCTACTTTAGGCCTCAGTGCTTCCTTCCCTGTGGTATCCGAGTTTCCATTATTAAGCAGGAGGAAATAGAAAGAACTTTTCCACGCCGCTACGGCTAATTGCTCTGATTCAGGGGGAATCTGTTTATGGGCGCAACTTTGATCAGAGTACGGATGCTTTAATAACCTTTAATTTTATTTGCTCACCCCATCATCCCCAGTCTGATTAAAAAACTTTTTCCCTTCTCTAATATAAATAAGAAGTTGGATTTTTTTCCCCCTCTCCTTCATGCCATTTTGAGAAAATATGTTGGTAATGGTGAATGGCAGGATAGTTTCACTGGGACTGACCAACTGTGCACCACCTGCATGCTAATGAGCCGATGGAACCTTTGTCTGTTTTGTGATTGGCTGGTATTTCTATCTTGGGGCGGAGCTTGTTATTGCACACATGGGTGACGTCACTCAGCAGCTGGCAACACATACAAAAACCAATTGTCTGTTCAATACTTTTTTCTGCTGATGAAAGAATAATTGAAAATGTAATCTGAATGGTTTTGAAGAATGATGTTAGTGTGGAACCCTAATGTGTCGTGTATACAGTTTATAAAATGTGTACTACAGACATGCGATACAGTATGTGTGTCTGTACACCAGGTAAGGAGGTGCATGTGCTGCCTTATGGTTTTGTCCTGCATACAAAGGGGGGGACAGAAACGACCCCCCACATACTTCCAAAAAGGCAACAACACAGCATGGAAGCTACAGTGAAATCCCTAACAAGCTCAAAAAGCAATGAGACTCGACGCCTATCCCCACTGACTTGTTAGGGCCCTGATTTCCCAGCACTAATGGGAGTATTTAAGTCATCTTCTATTGTCTCTCATTCAGACTGGCATTACCCCAGTGGGTTAAACTGTTATTTAAGGATGGGGCTTAATGCCAAATGAATGCCAGGATCATAACATTGAGTGACTGGCTGATGCCATGGAGGGCAGTGAAAAGGCCAAAGCTGCCGATTGCATCAATTTCATGTCAAATCAGTCATGAAATACAGATACAGTAAGAAGACAAACCCTCGCTCTAGATCTTCTTAGGTCTTTGCTCATAACTGCAACCTGCTTTGTTTATTTATAGAAACACACATTTCCTTCTGTGAATATGCTAATGCGAAAATGTCTTTGATAACCTGCTAAAATGTATAACAGAGGCTAGATCTCTCTCTCTCTCTCTCTATAGCGCTCCTTCTTTGTTCCCACTGTCTCAGACACATGCTGTTGAGCCACACTGAGCTGACATGAGCCGAGCCGAGCTGAGCCTAGTGCTGAACACACTCTCACACTCACCCGACTTTCACACAAGCTCATATTGCACCGCTGTTTTCTTTAATTAACCCTGGGAGAAAACAGCTGACGGGGTCAACACTTTTCTCCCGCATGGCCACCAAACATATGCACCTTTAGCTACAATTTGAAATGCCCTCAAAGATGCTACTGGGGAGAGTAAACAGACGGAAGTAAGTGGGAAAAGACTGAAGACAACAAAAGAGAGAAGACCTTTATATTAAGGTTTGTGTAAAAATCCTGTGGTTTCTGGGGAGTTGGTTCTCACATCCTAATGAACACTAAGGGAAAATTGACACACGCACACACACACACACACACACAAAACAGCCCAAATTGACTGGGCTTAAAACCAGTGAGCTTTTCAAAGGCCGAGGAATTTCATACATTTTGCCACATCACAGCATTCAGGTCTTGTCAGACAACGTGTGGTGAACGATGAAGCCCTGCGACTGTTGTGAGACTGTTGGTGTGCAGTTTCAGCAGGAGGAGTTGCAGCAGTGAGCAGAGTTTTTAACACATGGCAAGGTGAGTTACAGAATGTACTTTGACCGTTGCTGAAAAGAAGTGGAAGTTATCCAAGTTGCTTTGGTCAGGTGCACAAGGTCAGATTTTAAGGATCTTTTGTGTGTACGTGTCCATTACACTGTGTCTTGTGTCATGTTTTCAACATGTGTTTGTGTACTCACCTGCCATTTGATTTTTCCAACTCTTTGAGCTGCTCTCTGACAGACTTGTAGTGAGTTTGAATCAGACATAGACGTTCACGGCGTTTATCGTGAGCCCTCCTCAGCTCCTCATTCTCCTCCATCTGTGAGGCACAGTGACAAAATTTGTTTCTCAAGAGTTGCACATGCCAAATGAAACATAACATAAATGAAGAAGCTTCATGTACGTGGCTACAGAACTGAGAAAAGCCCCTCAGTGTCTACATATTTAAACTGGTGTACAGCTGGAACAACGTTGCCTGATAAAAACCAGCAGGTTCACATTCTTTTTTTCTTTTCTCCTCTCTCCCTGACAAGTGCTTCCTCTACTCTCACCGGACAACTGAGACACCATTAAAGGATGACATTAACATGAGTCAATGGGGCCACAGAGCACCGAGCACGCATACATGCACGCATGCACACACGCATACATGCACGCATGCATGCACGCACTGTGTGAGTTACCACCTGATGACCAGTATTTGTTGTGCTGGTGGGGGTTGTGGCAGTGGGTTTGTTGCTGACACTGTTGTTGACAGCTATTAAAACACAGCAAGATTGGGCTCCTGCTTTAAAGAAAGAGTAAGAGAAGACAACATATAGATTTTTCTTGTCAGAGGCACCCCTCCTCCTCATCACACTGACCTTAACAGTGAGGGCGATAGAGAAAACACTTTCAACAGGCAGGACAAACAGAGGTGGAAAGAGAGCAAAGGAAGAGAGGGAGGCAGCTGATGTAAACAGAGGAAAGAAAAAGAGAGAGAACACAGAAATTATAAAGAGGAGAAAGTGAAAAAGAGAGGCAAAATGGAAAGTGAAAAGAAGAGCGCCGGACAGGTTTCTGCTTGAGTGGCCAGGGCTAGGGAGAGTTGTCGAGTGCTTTCTGAAGGGAAGGAGCTTGTTTACTGCTGATATGACACTGCTGCCCTGCAGAGAGGGAAATGCGAGCCCTCAGCCCTGTTATTATTAACAAGGACAAAGAGTACAGAGACAGCACACAAACATGCACCAGACCCACAAAGGGTGTGCACAGGCACCATGCACATCCACATTGCCAATGTGACAAGTATGGATTTTCCCTTGTGCAGATTATTCACAGAGGACATCTGCAAGACATCCACAGCCCCTTCAAGCAGCCCCCAACCTCGCAAAGAGAAGGCTTTAATGAAAGGGGGCCAAACCAGGGCAGGGTAGTGTTAACTGGTGGAGCTAGGAGCTGGGGGGGGGGGGGGGGGGACGACACACACACAGAAGAGTTGAGGCTGACTGATGGAGGGGCTGGATGGAGCAAGTGGCAGGCATTAGCCACATCATGGCTTCCCAGGCTCCTTATAGATCTTCCCCTGGGCAGCTCAACTCTGGTCATCAGGCCACAGACCCTTGCCCACAGATCAATACACCCCCCATACTCAGCCAGCATACACATCTGTGGATGTTCTCAAGCTGAAAAATAATTACACTGCAACAGCTACTGTTTACTTGAAAGTGTGTGGAAGAGGGAAAAAAGAGGCCATTATTATGACAATGTTTGTTTGTCTGCTGCTACTATCTGCTAAGGTCAACATGTCAATGGTACAGGCGAGCGTATCCCAATTTGAAAGGCATTCTGTTGGAAAGAATT
Source organism: Solea solea (assembly GCF_958295425.1). Taxonomy (NCBI): domain Eukaryota; kingdom Metazoa; phylum Chordata; class Actinopteri; order Pleuronectiformes; family Soleidae; genus Solea; species Solea solea. Next base: position 2,336,905 of record NC_081143.1, read on the forward strand.
GGATTGGATCAACTGAAGAACAAACTAGATGCAATGAAATATTGTACTGTAAGAGGCTGGAGGTGAGGTCTCAAATATAGCCGCTCGAGGGAACATTGCTCTCTGCTGGATTCAAACAAAGGACACTCTGAATGAATGCCCTCATTAATGGGGTCACAGATGTGAGTTAGCATTATGGTTTTCCTGTGCATACCTTTACTAAATGCCCCTGAGCTGGCTGACACGTAAATGGCACCATTAACTAAGACAGTCATGCGTGCCGTCTGAATCTATGTTGAGCATTAAAGTCTGACTAGGTGTCTGCCAGTGATGTAATTCTGACGCTTCAGATCTGACAAGAAAATGGTGTCTAATGTGTTTCCAGGACTGTGTTCAAAGGAAGATGACCTTTGCATAATCACTCCCTCACTGGTCAGCTTAAAAATGGAAAGGACAAAGGGCAACAAGCTTAAGTTAAAAAAAATCCAAATAAAAAAAAAGCAATAGCAGAAAAAAACATTAAATACAGGAATGTATTTAACTAGCAGTGAATATAAGGGATGAAAAGAGACAATAGTCAGAAAGAAATGTCATAGAACATGAGAAATTTAAAAGAAGAATAGAGGAAGAATAGAGGTTACCCCTTTCAGGTGAAAAAAAGGTTGCATCCATTTTCTGCTGCTTCACTGTCTCTGCACTGTTTTTTTGTCAGTTTTTTTTTGTTACCTCAATCAAAATTGTTTTTGCGTATAATCACCAACCTTGGTAGGACCAGTAGTCCTCATGGGTACCTATTGAGCAAAATGCAATTCTACTGTTGTGGTGAAGGTTTAGGATAGGGTGTGAATTGTGTGTGTGACAAACTGTAAAAGAAAGTCATGAAGGAGGCATTGTCAGCTGTAGAGCAACCGAGTCCTTTGGAGACCATGTTACAGTGTTGCTGCTGCTGCTGCTGCTATTGCCCAGCAGCTGGCAGCAGCAATCATTTGTGAGATAGTGGCCACAACAACAAGTGGCTCCATTAGGGCTGTCTAGTGCTCCAAACTATCAGCTGGACACTACTGAGCCATTCAGCAAACAATAAATTTAAGTATTAAAAAGTCCCTGGTTGTCAACAGCCACCGACAAAACTGAGACAGAAGACTAAGACAGAAAAGGCAAAAAGTGTAATTGGTGTAAGAATAAAAGACAATCATTTAACAAAAGTGAGGGATAGGTGATGACATACAGTATATACCAGAGAACAGGAGAGGATAATATGTATATGAACTGTATCTAGTACATGCCTTCAGCTTCAGTAGCTCCTCAAGGTCTTGAATCCTCTGTTCTGCACGTCTTTTCCTCCCACTTCTCAATTCCACACTGCTGGCTGGGGACAGAGACCTGGACCGCTGAACAGGTGCATCCTGGGACAGGTGAGCAGAGAAGCACCGGGGTGAGAACTTGTGCACACAACAATCAACATCTGTAGAAACACTGAGCGAATGCCAACAATGGGACTAACCATGTTCATTCCATTCCCCCTTGACCTTGAGGAAAACATGCACAGTATCTATTGTAGTGCACACATATGCACATTCAAACAAACACGCTATCAGAGGAATAAGGCAAGCAGGAGCGGCAGGCTGCAGAAGCTGATGGGGAAAAGGCTCACTGCTTTACTTGTGTGAGTGTGTGTGTGTGTGTGTGTGTGTGTGCGTGTGTGTGTGTGTGTAGGCTTAGAAGCGGGAGTTGCAAACTGAGAACGGCAAAGGTTTCTCCCTGCGACTAGCTAATGAGTATGTTCATTTCCATTTACATTGTTTCTTTGACAATAATGATGTCCCATTAGGGGAGACTAAAGGGGCTATAGATTCCAGTATGTGCTGGGCTTCATTACAAGAGGTGGGCAGGGAGGCCGCTCTAATTGCTCTACTAGGGGGCTCCAGGTTACACTTGATAGGACAACTGGAAGAGGTGCCGATTAGGAGGGGGGTTGCAGTGTGCTAGCCAGCTCCTTCTGATGAAATAAATAAAGAAGTGGAGAAATGCCGGGGCCACACTTTAGAAAAGCAATGGGAACAATATGCTAGTGGAATATGAAAATGAGAGGATAGGAGGCCCCCTGTGGTGCCAGGCAGGGCTGACCAGATGGCAGGCTAAAATATGCAATACGACTACACACACACAGCAGTCCTTGGCCTGGATCGGAAGAAGAGTGCAAGGGGAGGAGGAGGAGGAGGAGGAGGAGGAGGAGGAGGAGGAGGAGGAGGAGGAGGAGGTGGGAAGTTTATGATATGATGGTGAATCAATAAGCCCGCTCCCTTGAAAGTGATCGGATAGCTGTTGCAATTTTTTACGTACATTAAAGTTATAAAAACCAAACATTTCAGCAGTGGTTGATTTGACAGCAGCTTTAGACTGATGGTAGAATACAGATTCAGGTGTATGTGTAACAATAGTGGCCTGTCGTGTCAAATAGTGCCAAATTTGTTTACAGTGCAGTCAAACAAACTGTAGACTCAATGACACAAAGACAAAATGAACTTCACATCCTCCTCATCCCTCCAGACTTGTGTAAACTTTAAGAGAATTTATTTCCGTCATTATCCTCGTATTTTATCAAATCAAAGTGAATTAATTCTTGGGAAGTCGGAGTGACCTTGAACTCTGACCACCAATTGTAAGATTGTAGTAGATTATCTTATCTATCATCCAGAAGTCTGATTTGGAGAAGATATTGCAACAAAAATGATTTGATGTCCAATGTTGTTAACATCTGCAGTGGCATAAAAATAATTTCTGTCAAAATAGCACTGAACAAATGATGAAGTGAAATGCATGCAAGGGACAGAAGAATCCTGCAAAACAAAGGTGGACAAAACCATTAACAGTGATCGTTTGTACCGACAGCAGCTGCAAAACACCGATACTGTACATTAAATAGTACTGGCAGGAATTTGTTACATTTTAAAATGATAAGTTTTAGGAAAACCTAATTAATACGTGTGTGTGTGTTTTAGACCAATGCCAGCATTCTTTTTTTTTCCCATTACGTATGTATGTATAATTTGTCTGTGACAAAAATGTAGATATGTGGAAGTGTGAGCCCTCAGGCTACAGTTGACTCCAGTGACCTGATTTGCCCAGCTCTGTTATCATGCCTGCATGTGCGCCAACCATGTGTTCTAACTCAGCCTTAATGACTCTGTGTAACTAATTAACAGATTGATCTGCATATTCCTGATGAGTGGCAGGCCAACTGGCTTAGCCTGTGTGTACATGGGGGAAACACAGAGGCCAAAATGGGAGAATCCAAATCAACTGAAATGGCCAAGAATTAAAGTAAAGATAACAAACTATGAAGTATTTACTTATTTGGGATACATTCTATAAAAGAACATGGAAAAGATTCATGAATGAGCTGAAGACACTACAAGCAATATTTTTCTCTATGTGAGAAGAGCCAGAATACAGAAACTGTGCTTTGTCAGGGTTAGGGGGAAGATGACATGGTGACACTGACAAATGACAGAGCAGATCTCTGTCATTCTGCAGATGTTTGCTCTGGTCCTGTTGCACGCCTGTCTATTACAGGTCCAGAAGACACATGAATGCCTTCTGTTTGTGTGGGAAACTATGTATTATGACATTGTAGCTAATGCTCCACAAGACAAGCGTGAAAGATAAAACACAGACAACACAAGGCAGAGAAAGATGTGCCCGCTGTCTACCTCAGCTCGGCAGCTGGTTGGCAGCCATGACCTGACCTGCACATCACACCCCATAATGACTCTGTAAACATGATAGTGTGATGCAGATGGAGGGGCGAAGGGCATGTAGTAAGAAGGAAATGACGAGAGAGGCAGAGAGACAGAGTATGTCTGTGTAAGCAAGAGTAAAGCTCTTATTTACTGAAGGGTCAGTGTCACTGGCGGTGTACCAAAGAAGACGCATTTCATCCACTGCCTCCCTCCTGCTTTCACCTCTCCTTCATCCTCTCTCTCCATCTCCCAGAGAGAGAGAGGTCACTGTCATCAATAAGCTTCTTTATGATTGGAGCAGCGCGTCATGTTTGTGTCTGAACTTGTTCAGGTTCCTGGGTGAATAGGAATGTTGTTCACAGGCACTCAAGCACAGGACACGATGCATAGAGTGTAAACAGACAGAGATACACTTACACATAAACACAATGATGCACGCGTAAACACAAAGCAAATTTAAACCAAATGTATCAAACATACAAAAAATTCCACTAAAAGGAACACAAACATTCAAAAGACTAAAAGACATTGAATGATGTCGGTAAACAACTTTGTGTAAAGTTCCCACAAAAAGGCAAGCTCACAAACACCATGCAAACATGAGAACTTCACTTAATCATCCTATTTTGAGTAAACCATTGAAGTCAATTCAAATGGTTAAATACACATTTTGTTTAAATTTTAATGTGTATGTGTTTCAATTCTTTGAAATCATGACTCCAGTTAACATTCTTTAACAACATTTTTGTTTTTTACTGTATGTAGCAGCAACCTGTGAGCTACGTACCACTGTGACTGTTGTCACCAGCCAATAATCACAGTACCCTTAGTGGTAGTAGCCTGTTGCACAGAAGGCTCGCCTCAACAGCTTTTGACCAGTGTGCAATGAAGCAATATGAGTGGAATCATCATGTTTGGATTCTGAGGAGCCAGCAGCAACAACTGCTGCTGCTGCTGTTGCTCAAAACATCCTTCCATCCATCCATCCATGGTCTACCACCTTATCCTCCACATGAGGGTCGCGAGCGGCTGGGGCTCAAAACACTCAGGTTTTAATAACAGGACGAGAGCGTGTGTAACTAACTACAAATGTTGGCCAAGCTGTTCATGCAGTAGAAATAACATTTAAATAGTAAATGTGCAGTATAGCATGTGTAAAATTGATGTATGTACATATATAGTGAATATATGTACAATATATAGATGTATAAATGTGACTGAGGGAAAAATAACTACAATTAATGAGATATCTAAGACACTTGTACCACTTACTTTGCCGTGGGTTTGAAACATTGGGAGATTCTTAATGTCACAGCACATTCGGATCTGCTAGACGTTTCTCCAAGATTATTCAAATAAATATGGCATGCTTCATGGATACAAGATGACACACTTGCAATGCATACAAGGTGGCCAGGGGGTGGCACAAGAAACAATCAGGAGATTGTCAGAAGATACTGGATCCCCAGGTGCTGCAACTGAGGTGGCTGAACCCTTTGTTGACGTATACATCAGAATCCTGGCCTGATCGTACGATAAACTCAAACCATATGTGATCTGCATCAGTGATGCAATAGACGGGTTTTCAGGGTTGGTGATATGGCTGCATGCATATACATTACATTACATGTCATTTAGCAGACGTTTTTATCCAAAGCGACTTACAATGGAATTGAACTTGCGACCATTGCGACCATGATGTTTTTCGCACACAGGGTACCGGTCTTAACCACTGAGCCACTACACCCCATACCACAAGGTGCAGAAGTTCATGAGACATGAGCGCATGGACGCATATTCTAAGAGCTGCTATTTGTATGGCTCAAGTAATCATATAAATTAACTGTAATCATAACGTAATTACTTTGGAAATCGCAATAACATATAAAAGTAATGATGAAAATACTCATTAGTATGGTGAAGTTGTGAAAAATGTATTATGTGGGAAAAATGATAACAGACCCACTCAGACATAAAAGTTTTGCCACCAGTATAACAATATGTGTGGGTGTGTATGTGTGTACCCGAGGGCACTTTAGCAGAGCCTCGAAAAGAAGACGTGCATCTAATGATATTAATGCTATTTATCTATTGATTTTGTACAAAATAATTACATCACACACGTAAACTACCAGAATAGAAGCATGTGGAGGACAGTGCTGTTAATCAAGCCAGCTGTACTTTGAGTGAGGCCATCTACAGTATAAACATATCCTGGCAAGCTCATGAGTGGGATATACTGAGCAGATCAAAAGGTCCTTTTTGTTCTTAATGTACTGCTGAAGAAGTAAATTAGCCAGTGCCTGAGCCCAAGGCATGCGTGAAACCAACAGCACACGTTGGCCTGGTCACAGTAGGAGGGGCGACTGTGTGCGTGTGTGTGTGTGTGTGTGTCTGATGAATCACATGATTCTCAACAAACCATTTCTCTCATATTCCCTCTTTTGTGGCTTTGATCCGAGCAAAGAAGTAATAGATAACTGCAGGTATGTTACACCCAAATCCTGTCTGTGGCATACTTCGCCGAGATGTGTGCTGATCTACCTGCTGTCTTCTGCTGGAGCCGCTGGCTCTGCATTGAAGACTTTTGTCCTCTGGCCTGGGACCTGCACTTCGGGTGGAGGTCTGATCAGATTCAGGGCTGGACTTCTGCAGTGCAGCTTCACTCAGCTCTGACACCACCACCTGTAAGAAGGGGAAAAACAAAGAAAGTGTCAAATTGTGGGCAAGTACACAAGAAAGAGCTGTGCAGGAAGAGCTGCGTTGACTATTTGAGTGTTTGTGTGAATGACAATACCACTTTGAAGAAGCATACAATTCAAATGAATAATGCTTTTGAAGAGGTTAAGACAAGTAAGCAGTGATCCATAACTTGTGACATGACACAGTATCAAATAACACAGATTTACAACACCAACAATATTATAAAGGTTTTGCTCCTTCATCACACAGGAAAGACGACTCAGAGATTGAGGTGTGGTTTGTGTTTTTTGTTTTTTTTTGTGATATCTGGTCTCTTTATCATGATGTTTACACTCTCTCAAAAACCCCTGACTTCCAGCACCTTACAGTATTATTCACTGCCATCTTCACTTAATTCCTTGATTTAAAGGTGTGAAATACAAAAAATAGCTTCACCTGCTGCTATCAACTACACTTCTGACAAACAGAGGCATCCACACGTGTTCTGTGCTCGGAGGCCAGGTAGTGAACAAAATCGCACAGGATGTCATCACCTTTTTTCCAGCAAGTCCTGATTGCATTATCAGAAACCTGGCATCTGGGCGTGACCTTGTTAACTGCCAGGGTAATCAACTTTAACCAAAGGGGAGGAGAGGGGATGATAAATTATTAGTGAGGAAGATTTTGTTCATGTTTTATTAAATTGGCCTGTCAAACAGGGTTGGTCAAATTATCTGGGGCCTCGTTTATTGGAGGCCGGCCATATTGGCGCATCTGTTACAATTATTTATAATTTCCAGGCAGTCAGGAGGACGAGCTGGGTTTTTCGGCATCAGCCACATAAAGCAATTTAGAAATAAACTGATGTGGGAGTGTCTGAGTTTTTTTTTCCTCTCACAATTTCTCCCATCACCATCAAGATTTTATACAGCCAAAGGAAAACTGTGTGACAGTAATGTACAACAGATCTAGGAGATATAACGTAAACATTTTAAAAGGAGCTAAGTGAATGCAACAGACAGGGAGAGTGCATGAGACTGAAAGAGGAAAGAAGGCAGGTGCAGTGAAAAAAGAGCAAGTGATTGGAAGGCGAGGGTGAGTGAGGGAGGGAAGGAGAAAAAAAGAGAAAAAAAAACGGTCTTGGTAATTACTGAACACGATTAGGTTCTTGGGGGAACTTGTCTGGCACTCGTGGCCCTTGTTGGTGAGGATGCGGCAGGCAGGACCATATGGAGCGAGGCTTGTGATTGTGCTCCCTGAAGCTCGTGACCCGTCTGCTGCCGAGCCCTTGAGCTGAATGTGAAATGAGACTTGCCAGGCCTAATGTTCTACACATGCACCATTTATGCCACAAAACAAATCTGATCACTGTTAATTATGGAGCAGCTATAATCAGGAGGGGCTCCTGAAACACACATGCACACATACACGGGGAGAGAGAGAGAGAGAGCTGGATACAACACAAATGCACAATCACACTTACATCTGTAGAGGGACAAGATTTGTTGAAGTGATTGAATGGATGGCATGATACCACTTTTGATTGTCTGATAATGACATCAATATCATCATCCTGACTAATTACTGACACTGATTCAGTCGGATACTGTTGTTTTAACAAGTCTTACATTACAAAGTTGTTAAAAAACACATTTGTTCTGACGCATTTATAACCTAGCCATAACCAGTCCAAAAACAAATTGCTGCAACTGTATAACAAGTAATCTGCTCCTGTAGAGAAGGAATAAATGGCACGTTTTTACAATCTGTGCGTGGTAATTTATGTGAAATGTATCACGTGGTGTTGTTGTTTTTTTCTTTATTGTATCTGATTAAATGTTTTTCTTTTTCAGACATTGGACCAACATTGAAGCATATTGTTCCGGCTCATCCATAGGCCTGAGAAATGAAGAAAACTGCACTTTGTATTCAAGATGATAGTTCTTCAAAAACAATGTGTGTGTGTGTGTGTGTGTGTGAACATGTATAGGCATGTGTGTTGACTGGTAGCAGAGAAGAGGGACTAAATAAAAGGACAGTGTAAGGGAGTCGGATGTAGTGTGTGTGCGCTTTTTGTTTTGATTTATTTGTTACTTTTTTGTTTGTGTGTGTGTGTGTGTGTGTGTGTGTGTGTGTAGGGCCCCGAGTCTTCCCACACAGTGTGTTCAACCCGGGTATATGTGCTTGAGCAAGTGAGTGCGTGGATCTGCAGCGGCACATGGCTGTGCTTCATTAATGAGGCGAACTGTGCTACGCAGAGGTTCTCAACTAATGAGAGCACTTGAGCTGGTAAAACACACCACTGGAGTCCATGTCATTAGCATGTTTCTGGCCCTGGACGTGGCCCAGCTCCAAACACACACTCGTGCACAAAACAGTGTCGACAAAACTATTTCCTTACAGACTCGTCTTACGCAAAAATCAGTGTATGACAAAAAAAAAATGCAGTGATTATTTAGTATTATTTGAATTTATAACCGAGGCATAATGATTCACATAAGGAGGCTTATTGATGTATCTGAAGGGAAGAGGTGTATTTAAATCCAAGCAGCTGGTTGCGATACATTTTTAACATGCTTTTAGAGAGTTCCTGACAGCTCAGCTGATGGTGTGGCATTCCAAATGGAAAATAAATGAAGGTAGCAACCAAAGTCAAAACATGATCGATGTGAAGGCAAGTCAGAAATACCATTTAGAAGCTTTTCATCACATTATGTTGAGCATTAGCAGGAAGCTAAAGTACAGTGATGTTCAGTCGAGGTAAATATCATTAACAGGCTGAAATCCATACTGCTTTCTACTGGAAGTTCCTCTAGCCTACTGTTCTCAGGTCATGGACACTAAAAGATTGACTTGTTTTTAAGTTCACAAGTGAACTTTATTTTTTTTGCTTCTTGTTAAAAATGAATTTCCACGTGTCTCTATAGCATTATGACTTCACTTGACGGTTGCTATTAATGGAGCAGAACAAAAGAAATACCTCACCTAAGCCATATGTGACCTGACAAAACAGTGGGTGTATTTGTGTGCACATAAAAGTATAACTAGCGATTTAATTATACATATACAACTGTTTATACTCTTTAATGTAAATAACAAGCCAGAGGCAGATGTTCAAAATGATCAGAACAAGCTGAGGGAGATGAACCTAAGTCAACTTCTATCAATTTATTTTAAAGGAAATGAGAAAAAATAGCTTTGTCTTCTTGGGAAATGTATTATGCTTAAGGGTCTAACCATTTGAGGGACTTTCATATGTAGTCAGGATTTTGGATATTATATTTGTAAAATTGGATAAAATCAATGTTAGGCCAGGGCATAATAAGAAGTCATGATAAGAGTGATTGGAAAAAGGTCTTTAAAGAAGACGGGAAAACACGGATTGTACATAACATTAATTGCACCGTTATATTCTAAGTGCCCCTGTAAGCCAGAACAAATACAACAATAGGACCCTGGACCTTCTATATCTACACCTGTTCAAATGTCTGCTAACATCTATAGTCCATGAACATTTATAATTTTCCCTTTCCAGTGATGATGACGGACTAACTGGGGCTTTGAACGACTGCCCACTCCATTAACAACTTACCACTCATTTACAACAGTGAACGTTCCAGAAAGCCTGAGGTCAGCTATGGATTTAATGTTGGTCTTAAATCACAGCACAGCTCTGTCAGTAGCCAAACACTAGACTACTATAAACACAACAATGCAGTTAGGGAACAAATCATAAATGATTAAATGTTCAATCTGGTTCACTTTTTTGTCCACTAATGAGGCTCTTCCCTGCCTCTAGATTGTAAAGTGATCACACAACCTGGTAGTTTGTTGATGAGGTGTCACTGTCACATGATGTGTGTGGTCACCCAGGTGCCTGATGTTTGGGAAGGGCCATCAGCTGACAGATGAGGACATGAGGCTGTTTACAGTACGGCATTACAGACTGTTTTTAGTACAAACACATAGTACAGAACTAAACTAATAAAAACAAAAGCATATAGAGTTGAAGTAAAGTTATTAGTTACCTAGTAATTAGTGTTATGTAGCCAATTTTTTCAGGAAGATGATGAAAATCTTGCCTGTGATGGGCATTTTTTTCCAACTGTGTATCCATCTCACATCATTCACACACTGCCAGCACAGCCACCAGGAGCAATTTGGGACACATCGAAGAACCATGAGTCAAACAGCTGGAATACAACTCAGTCTACAAACTGATCAATAAATGATGCTCAATATAAAAGAAAAAAACTGATTAAATCTATCATGAAAATTATCATTAGATACAACCTAGGTGCAAAAAATAATGTTTTCTGTGTGGAACTGAAATATTTCTATATTGTACTTTTTTGGTAATGCATGTTTATTATGTATTATCTTTACCATCTTTGCTGCTGTAACAATGTAAAATGTCCCCACTGTGGGAAATAAATATACAAACAAAGACTATCTTATCTTATCTTATCTTATCTTATCTTATCTTATCTTAAACAAAAGCAGTATCTTGACGTAATGTAGCCCCTGTGAGGGTTGTTAGGTTGTATAGAATAACAGTATCAAAAACAATGTTTTGTTCATATTAACAGAGAACAGTTTAGGTTAGGCCGATCATTGTTCACATATGTTAAATCCTTTGTAAAGAAGCTTCTGGTAAAGAATTAACTTGGCATGAGACTGGAGAGAACCGACAGTCAATCTTAGTGCACAGCGTGAAGTATACACACAATGGGTGTTATTCCTCTCACCCACCCGCCCCCAAAAAAAACCACTGCAGGAGGGGTGTTCAAAGCCGTCGCTCTTGTCCATATTCAAATGAGCACTGCGTCTTTCTCCTGTTCTCCCGTAGCGATCAGCACTTTGATCACCTCCAATGGAAACTTCCATCCAAACATTTAAAATTAAAATCAAATCTGCCTTAACAACCTGAGCATTTGAATTTAACAGGTGTTCGGGAGGAAGTTGTTACAGAATTTGCGATTATGCGCTCAGAAAAACACACCTTTAGTCAAACGCGCACACCCGTGCAGACACACGCAAACACACGTACACACAACCTGTCAGTGAAATTACAGAGTGGGAAACAGAAAGCCCTCCTGACTGAGCGCTATACCTTGGGATACTTGATCTGTTCACTTTGATGTGAAAGAAAGTTAAAAGTTAAGGCAACAAAACAGCCAGACAGCAGCTACATGTTCAGTAAACAAAGGTTAATATTAATTCTTATTATATGCTACACACCTACCGTATATACACATATTTTTGTAATTACATCACAAGCCTGAAAATGTTTGATGTTTTCTTTTTTTTATCTGACCCATCTGAGGAAAAAACAAAAGGTGGAGTGCAATAAAACAAACACACACGGTACTGCATATACATGCTTGTTCTCTACATGCGCACACACACACATGCATACATGCATACATGCATACTGTACATGCATGCTCACACTCTACACACATCTTCTCTAAATGCAGTATTAATTACTGGGGGAACACTGCAGTACTGTATTTAATTACTGACTAAATGATCCATTTATACTTCACCGCCGGTTAAATTAAGAGGGTTAAGTGAGACAGGGCGATTGTAACTCACTTAACATTTGAGCTGATAACTTTTAGCTTCCACAGTCTGGGGACAGCACTGTCAGAAAAAATCAACTAATCAAATTAAACAGTTGCACTCTGAGATGAAAAAGAAAAAAAACAGCATCTACTCCAGTTATTTTTTCTGTAATAGGACACAGTACAGTATATACTATGTGAAAGTCATGCTGCAGAAGAAAGTGAGAGAACTAAAACAAATACAGTGCTCTATAAAGCTGATGGAATGGAGCAGTGCATAAGATATAGACACCTGTTAATATTCGCAACAGAGTCTTTGACATTGTGTGGTCCAAGAAACACCTATCGCCGTGCTATTAGAACTCATTAAAGGACACTTAAATTGTGGCTGTACCATTAAATTTATACTACACCCTGTATTGCCTAGGGGTGACAGTTTAAAGGGTAGTGAACCTAAGCCGACCCCCCTTCTGACTGACAGATGTAACACTGCAACTCAAACAGCATCTTCAAGAACCTTATTGGGCACCAATTAAATCCCCTCTCTCCACCTCTTATCTGTCTTAACTGCTATGTGACTGGAGTGTGTTAAAAGGACTTCCAGGTTCTTGAGTGGGAGTAGAGGACGAAGACAGATAAACCAAGTAAGCCGCTAAGTGCATGTGTGCCTAGAACTGGGAACGAGAGAAGATCAGACACCTGACATGAAAGACACTGCTGCTAAAAGAGATGGATAGATCAAGGGTGAACTAGAGCGATATCAAGAGAGTGATTCTTAGTTAAAGACACCACCACAGGCTATGGTGGGGCACAAGAGTTATTGCTGGGCCTACTAATCCACCAGTAGCAGTTGCTGTAGCTTAGTACAATTAGACACCAGCTCTACACAGGTGTTTTGAGGCACTGTAATATAGAAGTGTGCATACTAATTATAAAGATAATTACTATGATGGCTTTATTTGCTCACACCTATACAAGTGCATATCAAAGTTCAACAGCTTGAGAAGGATATCAGAGAAAAACACATCTTCTCCTAGAGTTGTGATGCACTAGAAAGCCAGTGTAGAGGAGATGAGTGCTTACCTTAAAGTTGGTTTGTCTGTTGGATGAGGGATAACTTGCTTGCTGAGCCATTAGCTTCTGTTGTTGCTGCTGCTCCTGCTGCTGCTCCTGCTGTTGTAGCTGGGCCTGGAGTTCTGTGACGTGTTGGTCTTTCTCAGTCACCTGGCTGCTGAGCTCCTGGTAACTCTTACGGAGGTTGGCCTCACTAGCCACGAGGGTCTGGTAGCACTGACTCAACTCTGTGTACAGCTGTCGGCAGGCACAAATAAGACCGTGAGATATAGAGACAGCAAAGGTCTGAGGAATGCACACTGAAAGAGTCAAACAGAGTAAGATACTGTAAGATAGTAAGTTAAAAACCCATTAACAGTAAAGGGAAACTGTTTGGATCACGTAAAATAATTGTAGGTTAGCAGGTGAGACCAGAGTGGTGTACAACACTGTGGTTCTAATAATGATTTGCGTGTGTGTGTGTGTGTGTGTGTGTGGTATGTACCCTTTGATAGGAGGTGGTGTCAGCAGTGTGTGCCTCTTCCTGGTTCCTCAGAACTCTCTGTGTGTCTAGATTGAGTCCTTCCAGTTGCTTGATCAGATGAGTCTGCACCGCTGCATGTTCTGTGCTCTGCCTGTACAGAGTCTGCACCTCTGCAAGCTCACGTCTACACACACAAAAACAGGACACATTCATATTGCACATACACTGAAGCAATATGGTCATTATTTCATGCATAACTACACTGAAATTATAGAGGCAGGAAAAGAAACTGTATAGTGTATATACAAATTGTCTGAAAAAACTTTTCAATCCCTGTATTGTTTTTATCCACACTGAATCCATCATTCAAAGGGTGTGTTTTAGAGCTGAGAAATAAAACAAACACTCAAACATTTTGACTTTGTGACCCTTAAACAAAACCAAAGGGGGTTCCACTGCAAAGTCACCAAAAAAGATCAGTCAAGATGTTCAGATAGATCAGGGCACAATATGATGAACTATGTGTAAATGGCGAAAATGTCCTGTAAAGTGATAAAAAAATACCACTTCTGATTTTGACACCCCTCCGGAAAATGTGTTAGTGACCACCTTACCAAATTTGAGTAATTAAAAAGTCACCAAGTGTTCAAAAATTTGTTTTTTAATCTTGTAAAATTAAGCTTCATTCTCTGCTCTGAGACGGAGACTAAAGCCATTGCACACACTCACACCTATTGTGGTCTACTCACTCATGAGGGTACCAGAGTTCACGAACGTAGCAGTTTGTAAGTGTGTTTCTAGAATAGCAACGTACATGCTCATGTTACATGTAGAGAAACAACATTTTCAAGTTTGGTGGCACAACATATTTTCGATAAAGTGAGTCATTAAGCCACATTTTTAGACACACCTACAAAAAAATTTGAAAAGACTACTGGAGATAAACTCCACAATCCTTTACCCTCCACGTGTAATATTTTTCACATGTTCTCAGCCACTGTTTTCTAACATAATGTGTGAAGACATGGAAACTGTGAAGAACTCTGAATTTGCTTTACAGGATCTTTAAAGGAATCTCTGGAGCTGGTTAGCATCTCTGTTCATGAGTCAACCAAACACAAATTATAGAGCATAGTTGCACTGACCAATGTTTCCAGGGCAAGACACCACAGAAGACACCTCTGCTCTCCAGGTAAAAAAAAACACTACATCGTGAAGGAAGTTTTCCAAAGACTGAGATTAAATGAAACAACCAGGAATATGTTTTGTGAAGTGATATAACTAAGGTTAAAGGTCTTTAACACCTAACAAATAGGGAATTGACTGACTTCAGAGAGCTGTTCACACCAGACATCCTCACAATACTGGTACTGAGAATACTGTACATCAATTTATATGACTAAAGCAAAATGTGTCATTTCCCACAACATACATGAGGGTTAAGGTAGAGTTTTCTCAAATCTGTTTTAGGTTCCATGGAATTGGCACAAAGTGCAATCTAACGTAGGAGCACATCTTTAATCACCTCACTAAAACCTTAAGAATGATCTCTATACCCAGTGTGACTGACATGTCAGAGTGCCTCTGGTGTTAAAACAGAAAAGTAGTTAAAAAAGGCTGAGATTACCACTAAGGCTCCTACGGTTCTCACAGTTTTTATCATATCGACTAAAGCTTAGTCAAAGCCTTCCGTTTCCCCTTTTTTCCCTCTTTTAAAGTACACCCACTATGCAGGGCTTATCAAGTGGCTTTATGGGAGCCAGAATGGAAGAAATGTGTGTCACCCTCAAGCCTCATTGTGTGCAGCAATGTACTAGCTGTTGCACACAGTAACCAATATAAGGTGATGCATACACAACTTTCAACCTCAGACAGAATGATCCTTTCTATTGAGATAACCCCCAAAGAATCACTTCAGAAACGTGGTTGTAAAAGACACGGAACATACAGAGAGGCACTTTATTTGACAGGGCTCACCTGAGTTGACTGAGTTGTCCCTCTTTTGTTGCCATCTCCCTCTCTTTGGTAGAAAGCTGGCCTGCCAGACTGCCACTGTAGCTCTGCAAGCTAGACAACTCCTCCCAGGCATTATGTAGCTTTTCCTCCAGCTCCTGTTAAATCATTTAAAGATTCAAAGTACATTCAGGAAAGTTAAGGACCATTTTTAAATTCTAAAAAGCTTTTCATAATATAGTCCACCTTAAAACACAACAGTTATGGCAGTGATGATGACATGGTGCAAGATGATAATTAAAACATTTTAGTTTCATGTACTTCGGCACCTATGACAACTCTATGCATGTACTCCCACATAATTATTCTGCATTTTTATAATTCTTCATTTTTTTTTGCACTGTGTTTGTGTCCACTGCAGACCAGTGTGGTGGAGTTTAATAAGACAAATTGTGAATCAACATAACAAAACCCTAAGCTGTTAGTAGTTGCCACATACTACAGATCAAGAGGAACAGAAACGCTTTGATTTTGTAACACAAGACAACTCTTTAAGTGGCACAATTTCAATTTACATAAATGCACATCAGGCTTTGAGCACTGCCAAAACACAGCAGCACTGTGCCTAAACAGACAAGCTGAAGATAGACGCAAGACTGGAGCTGCTGCTTTTGTGCTGCTCTCACACAGGTGAAGACAAGGTGTGTGACAGCTTTTCCGCAGTGAGAAAAAAAACCCTTCCATGTAGGGCAGATTGTGCGGCATCAAATACACAAAGGTCTCCAAGCCGAGATATTTTATTTCAACTGGAAACAGTGGTTTTACAATGCCAGAATTAACCATATAAAAAGTATCAGTGACCAACACTGTTTGTCTGATTTTGATGACCATTTAGATTTGATCAAATCTGGTGGTCATTTAATGATGCTGTTTTGTATGCCAATAAGATTGTGTGTGTCAGCTGTTAAAAAAAACATTGTAACTATATATAAGTGTACCTTATGTATTCACGTGCTGGATTTAATGATAAATTCCTGGATAAATCGTTGCCATGTCAAACAAATTGACATGATGAATCCACTGCACAACCCATATTCTCCATCTCCATATTTCAAATCAGTGTAGGATACTAAAAATGAGGAACAGGTGGAGTGTCTCCAGCTTTGATGGATGTGCATACAGCGCACTAGTTGCTCCATCCCATCCAAGCGCAATTACTCTGCAGTCCTGACTTATACAACACTTTCTGTCTGAGTCTATTCCACTAGAGTAGCAATATCTTTCATAATGATTAGTCTATTAGGACAGACAGAATGTGAGGTCCTCCTTTAGATCCAGTGTCCCGAGACTCTGGTATTGAGTGAAACTGAGAAGGGAATTGTAAGGATTTAATAACAGGGGGGAGGTTGTGTGAATGAAACCTCGGTAATATGATTGTGATTTGATATGGTGTGTAAACAAATACAACTTTGTCAATGTCTAATCACTATATTTCTCATGTCCTCTCCAATAGAGAGTGTGGCTAATAAATAGTGATGAGTGGAATAATGTATGGAGTTTAGAAGTTTGGAGTCTACAGTTGTGGTCACCATGTGAATGGAAAAGATCACTCTCCCCTGTGTTAAGTCATTATTTTTCCTGCCTTTGAATAGAGACTCCACATATTTAAATTTTGCACTCTTGCTACAGACACATTTTTACATTCACATGTTGAGAGGGAAAGGGTGTGAGGGATTACAGAGTTCAAATTGTGCCCCAGATTAAGGAGAGGGCCATTCCTGTACAACTTTGTGTGTGGGTGTGTTTCTAAATGGACTCGTACCCGTGTTCCTACCTTGACTCTCGCCTGGGCAGCCTCCCTCTGGTCTCGTTGGCTGTTGACCTGCCTTTCTTTCTCCTCCAGGTCAGCTTGTAGGGCAGCACAGCGGGAAGTTAATCCCTCTTTCTCCTTCTCTAGAGCCTGCACCACCTGCTGCTCCTCCTCTCCTTTCTTCCTACACTCCATCTTCATTTCCTGGATAAGAGAGGGATGTGTATAAAGAGAAGAGCGGGAGGTCATGAGGGCCAAATAGACAACGGTGACGAAAGGAAAGAAACAGAAAACGTAGCAATTCAAACTGAGAAAATGAAAAAAGAAAGACAGAGAGTGATGCAAAAAGAGAAGCAACCCATGGGGTTGAGGCTGAAATGAATATGGAAGCAGTGGAGCAGTTTTGCTGCGGGAGCCCCCTGCATGGGCCACTGATTGGCCAAGGTCACCTGTACTGTATGACTGGGCCCATGCGGCCAAAAGTTGGCTGGTGTGAGTCGAATCGTGCTGCAAGTGCTGGGCTCATGCAGGTGCAGGGGCAAGTCTGTCAGCTTTAATGACAGGCTTCTAATGAGAATAGTGCTTGCTGCAAGACCCATTAGACTCAACCCAGGTCTCCTTTGATGCTGTCCCCCACGATTTCTCGCCATGAGACCTCACCAAGCCTGTGTAAGGACCATTCCTTTATCAATTAATCATAGCCGGGTCCCATCTAAGCATAATTAGGGATAAGCCACACCATCACATGCACACTTTTCACTTTCCCCCACTGAACCAGTCATTAAGTATTTATCTTAACCTAAGTTAACAACCTGCTTTCCCCCCTTCTCTCCCTCTCTCTCTCACACACTTTCCAGCTGTTAAGAATTCTCCGTTGTCAGAGGCAAGAAAGAAAATTCTAAAAACAAGAAAGGGACGAGAAAGAGAGAGGTTGAAAAGCAGGAGAGGAAGAAACAAACACAGATTGTGATTAGGAGGGCTGTGCAATCCTCCTGCTGCTGCTCTAAATGATTCAAACGGCTGTGGACTTAAGTCACGGGAGACTTATCGTGTTCAGTAGCACACAAAAGAGACTTTTTGACTCAGGCCCACACTGCCAATGAAGATTTGTCCCACAAACCTTAAGTTCACAATCCTTATT
Source organism: Solea solea (assembly GCF_958295425.1). Lineage (NCBI taxonomy): Eukaryota > Metazoa > Chordata > Actinopteri > Pleuronectiformes > Soleidae > Solea > Solea solea. The sequence continues at coordinate 2,355,317 of NC_081143.1, forward strand.
GAGCAGTTGCTCACGCAGAGCCGTCAGCTCCTTCTTCATTAGGGTGCTGTCCTCATTGACTGGTGTCCTCTTGTGCACCTCTTGCTGCTGCCCTGCCACTCTCTGTGGCCGACAGTGAAGAAAAACAAGAGAAAGAGTCACAGGTTCCGTTAAAGATGCATTTCAACTGTGTCAATAAAATACAATATCAACAACTTTTAATTAACAAGGTAATAAACCCTGATTGCTTGAAACTTAAGGGTAAATATTGCAAACATTTAAAAAATTATAAACCGACTTTTACAATATTATGTAAAATTATTGATTGACATCTTATTATTCACAAATCAGAGGACAGGAGAAATGTTACAGTCATTTAATTACTACCAACTTTTCCTTTTTTTGGCAGTCTTTGCAGCCTTAGTAAGCGGAGGCTGGCCTCCTAACACTGCATCAGCTGGGGGTTGGCATTGGCTGGTGTGCTCTGGGATGCAATTAATTGCCATGTTGAGGGAAATCACTCAGATATATCCAGATAGTGGATTTAGCATTCCTTGCTACTCCTAGCTGGTCGTGCTAAGAACAGAGGGGCTTTAATAGAGATTTAAACTGGAGAGTAGACAATAAATTCAAACGTTGATAATGAGGAAGGCGAGAACAATTTGAAATCCAGTAGTGCTCAATTGATAGGAGCAGAAAAAAGGGGGCTTCCGCCAAGTTAAGAGGTCTAGGACATAAAGATTAGCATCTCAAATCCCCAAAGCAGTTCAAAAATGAAAGCTAATTATGTTACAAAAATGGAAAGGAGCAGTGAGGGAAGGCATATGAAGAAAAAGGTGCAACTTAAATAAAATAAAATAAAATGAAGAGGGTGAAAAAAAACTATTTTTCACATTATCAATGTTGCAGAGCTTCAGACATTAAGAGTGGACTCAGCAGACCATCACATCTCCAAAAAAAAAAAGAAAAGCCAATTAATCATTTTAAAGTATGTATGGCTCAAGACTTTGGATGATATGACTGTCAGAGGGCTGGGGGGGCACTGAACAGAGCCAAGCGTATTTAATTCGCTTTAAAAAAAAAAAGAAAAAAGCTTGTAAGTTCTATTACCAACAGGAGAACTAAATTTATTTCAATCAAAAAGAAAAACGAAATGAATCCAAACATGACACCGTTTTCGCTAATGGAAAATTTCAAATGAATCAGATACATTTTTAACACTTAAATACAAAATGTATGGTGATTGAGCAGCGAGTCAGATCTCCCTTTATTTTAATATATGTTTTTTTTTTTTTTTTTAAATCTAACCATGTTTGTTGTACAATGCAATGACAATAATGATAACCCAACTTCACTTCAATATTTCAGGTCAATTGACAATGACTTAACCCTACCATTATTCAAAGGGTGCAGCTGCTTCTTACAGCATACATTACAGTAAGGGGTCATCCATCCATCCATTATCTACCGCTTTATCCTCCACCTGAGGGTCACAGGGGGTGCTCTGCCAATCTTAGCTGACATAGGGCGATAGTTCGCCAGTCCATCGCAGGGCCACACACACACAGACAAGAAACCATTCACGCTCACATTCACACCTATGGTCAATTTAGAGTGAGCAATTGACCTAATCCTCATATTGCATGTTTTTGGACTGTGGGAGGAACCCGGAGAACCCGGAGAAAACCCACACACACACACGGGGAGAACATGCAAACTCCCTGCAGAAAGGCCATGGTTCCAACCGGGGCTTGAACCCGGGTCTTTTGCAACGGCAAGCGTGCTAACCGCCACACCAGCCTTGTGGCACAAATTGGCTTACTTAGAGAATTTAATTTCCTGAATGGCATCTACAGAATCATAGTCTTAGTTGCTTTCTATGAAACAGAGGCACAAAATAAGCCATTTTAATTCACCTTACAATTGTGTCTTATAAATAATGTATGATCTACAGTTAGTATATTATATAATTGTCTCATTATTTAGTAGAGTAACCTATTCTCTGTAACGTCATTGCTTTGCCAGCACATTCCCCTCCAGACGTTACACAAATAATGCTTCATGGCTTCATTGGCTGTCATGGACCCTAATGCATCAGTCAGACTTAAAAACTTACTGAAGTATAATATATTAAGGGTACAACTACAACACAACGCTACAAGGACCACATCCATTTTATACTATAGTACACACAGTAAAGAGCCTCTGCACTTAAGGGATGCTTCATTCGTATCTTGCTTGAAGCCTGTGTGATTTTACGACCCTCAAACTAGCGCTGAAATAATGTTTGATTTACCCACACGTGAGCTTCTAAAGTGACTGTCGTTTTGACTGGATCAGTGTTAGGATGGCTAAGGCGTGCAACCACAAAAAAACAAAAAAAGACACTGGGAAGTTGATGGCTCCATTACAGCCAGACTCATTAGGAAAAAACACGATTCTGGATGAGAGACGTTAATGAAGGGGACTGACAGATGCTTCGTGAAAGGAAGATGATTTGAGGTAAATTACATTAGTGGTGTCATTATCGTTAGCCATCATACCATCAAGAAACATTACTCAAGGGGTGTTGCAAAAGAAACCAGGTAAGATAGAGAAATAGAATATCAAAGAGATTCAGTTTTTTTGTTATTGTAATGTTTTAAATAAGCTAAGACTAATTTGGGAAACAAAAATATTTCAGTGACAAATGTTTGACCTAAAAGAAAAATGTTTTTTTTCTTAATTGTATATAAGCAAGGTGAAGGACAAAGGAAAAATGTCCCTATTTGAATTTGGTCAAGATGTTAACTATTTAACTCTCAATATTTCATGCTGTTAACGCACAAAATCGAGACAATCTGCAATCACGGTTCATCAGACCAGGCTTTGACTGTCCAGTTTGGTGAGCCTGTGCTCACTGCAGAGAGCGGAACCCGATGGAGTCCTCTGCTGTTGATGCTCAACGTGTTCAACGTGTTGAGCATTCTGAGATTCCTTTTCTGCTCGCCAAAAGCAGAAAAGGAGTTGTGGTACCATTCTGTGTAAACTCTAGAGATTGTTGTGCATGAAAAGTGTATGAAAGTCAAGTTAATCTAAGTCAACTGATTCATATTTTTCTCATCATGATATTTAATGTGAACATTAACTGTATCTTTATGAATTCATTTATAAAATTCAATAATTTCATTAATATGCAGGTTTACTGGTGTTCCTACATGGGTACCTGACAGTGTATTTCTGACCTTGTTTTAATGACATTTGGTTAACACAGAACTGTACTGTACCTGTTCCAGCTCCTGGATCTTGTAGTCTTTGATCTGGAGGATCTCCAACACTTTCCTGTCCTTCATTTCAGCTTTGTGCTTCTCACTAGACATAAAGATAAGAACAACAAAATAACCATGTGGCCATAGTCAACAACAATCAAGTGACTTCAACCTAGGGAGTTGAGGAATACCTCAGATGCATATCACAAAGGTTATTATTTTTATCAAATGCTAAAATGAAAACTGCAGTGTGTACGTTATAGTCATTTTTGTTGCTTTTTGTTGATATTATTCTGCCTGTTTGGTCTTTGTGAACAGAAACAGTTTTAAATAAAAGTGTCCTTATCAATGATTCACTACTAAATGCTTTTCTACAACCAAACTCTGAACTTTTGTCTCAAGTCTCCGTACGACAAAAACATCAATTTGGGACCAGTTTGCTTCAACCACTTTGGGCCACAAGGGGCCCTTCATTCTCTGTGCACATCACTTGTTTCGTCTTCTACACCCCTCATCTTCAGGGCCTTTCCTCTCATCTCTGTATCTTCTTCTGAGCAGCCCTCTCCCCAGGTAGACACAGAAATAAGTATCTGGTGTCCCTGGAGAAGGTGGAACGCAGGCTGGTCTAGCTACAGCTCCTTGTATATTGGGCCGTGTTCACTGTGTCCTGAGCAACCAACCAATCACTCTACAAGATTCACACAGGATGGGAAGGGGAGGGTGAACGGCGATTCCCAGTGGGTACTTGCGCTTGACTGAAGTCGACACAATTACCATGTCAATATTCTCCCGCGCATCAGGTGATACAATACACATACACTCTGTGGATGCATGTTCCCCCACTTGACTCACCAGAGCAACATACTTTGATGGGTTTCCTAAGGGGATGAAGAGGGTGTGGAGAAGGAATAAGCAGCAAAGATGCTCAGGGACTGTTTTACCTCTATAAAGGGTTTAGCAACAACTGACAGACCTAAAAAAGTATGTAATGTACACCTGTAATAGAGAATATATCCTTCTAATGGATCCCTAAATGAAAAAAGTTTGTAAAAACTTAAGTAAATGAAGTCACTGCATTTAGAACATGTTGGAAATAACAGTCAAGCTGGTTTTAAGATACCCGTATCATAAAGACTTTGATGACAAACAGTTAAACCTAATCTGGAGAAATACATTATTATTTATTCAGGTAGGCATCATCAGAAAAAAGGCACTCCTTGAACCTCCTTCTGTCTTTTCTGAAAGTTCCCATGCAGCTGTTTTTCCATATAGCTTAGCCACCCTGCGAAAGAGGTCATGTACAATCTCACAATTTATCCGATAAAGACAAGTATTTGGCAGGAGTATTTCAACTGTCCAAGACGGGGAGCAGCAGAGAAGAGTATTTTCATTAAAAGGGTTTCCATGGCTGAACTGCTAGACCGGGGATAAGAAGGCTTAAATCAGCATCTGCACAAGATTCCATCATAACCCCAGTAGAATGGCCAAGGTGCCTTAAACACCCCTTGAATGACTTTCACACATATTTTTCCTCACTTGTGAGATAAAGGAATTTTCAGCTGTTGAGCTTCCCAGGTAGCACTTTCAAAAAATTAATCTACTCACCGCTCAACCACCAAACTGACAGCCTGGGTCAAGTCTGGATTAGCCACTTGCAGGCGTTTCCATAGGGACCACACAAACTCCTTATCTGCCTGTGGAAATAAAAGGATTCAGCAAGTCAACAGCCATTCTTCCTAAATGACTTTTTAATAAATATATCTAAAGTGCAGCCACGTCTACAAGCAAAGACACAGCACAGCTACGCTTTTCTTGAAAGAAAAAATGAAAAAGGATGCTCAGCGACATTAGCATACGACAGAAGGGTTAGTCGATCAATAATTTAAATATCTTGTACAAAACAGTTTTTGATCTGGACTGCCCTCTCTAATCATGAGCCCCCTTAACAGGAATCTCCATGGCTGAGATGTGACCTTCGACTCAAGGGGAGCAAACATTGACACTTGTCATTATGCACTATTTATGACTGGGGAGAGCTGGGATCCAAATCAAAACACAGCAGTACAGCTTGCATTTTCTTTATTAATCAATTGCTCGCCGGATGTGTTTTCCACTACAACTCCAAAGTAACTAGCCCCAAAGAAACTCAAAGCTGATGACAGAGAGAGTCATCTTCAAGTAGAAAAACCCGGCCTGCCCCTGACACATTTCCAATTCAAATTGTCTTGCTGGTTTTTCAAACATTTTTAAGCTACATTACATTTAATGAGGGACATCTAAAAAGTACATTTTCTGACATTAAAAGACAGAATTATACCAAATCGACTTAATATAAAATTATCTGATAAATTATGTTCGCATCATCATAAGATAAAAGTCATCCCTCCCACTGGAATCTACTGGTCTCCAATTAGTATATGAATTTTAACCCCCTTTTCAAAAGTGTCTCATCAATTATTTACTAGAAATGGCAGAAACAGACCTTGATAAGACCATGAGCTGAACATATAAAGTGGAAGAACTGTGTATATCTGTCTCTGTATGCATTTGCATGTAAGTGTGTATGTGTGTGAATACATGGTGGGAGTAGGGTAAAAGGGTGATCGAGATCTCACCATGTCAACCCGCCAATGCAGGTAACGATGAAATTAAGCAGCATGGTTTGCTTGAGACAGGTTGTCTCCCTCTGCCTGGCCTTTGGCTGCCATTAGCCAATGCACGGACAAGTGTTCAATCAGAACCCTCATCAAGAGCTCTCCTCTGCCGTATGTGTATGCATTGAATGTGTGTTTGATGATCACTGAATTATTCATTCTGTATCCAGACACTGAAACTCCATGGAAATACCGTACCAAAAAGGACCACTGACATTCAGTCACATATTAATAAAATTAGCATGGTCTAGTAGGAACATTTGCTGGCCGACAGATGAAACTCTTTGTAGTTAATGTCTGTCCTGAAGTACATCTTGCCAGAGAGTTAACACATCAATGGTATTCTAATGTCACAACTTAAATAGTGCATTGCACAACTAAAGGTCCCCATTAGAAAGACAGAATCACTGATGTTCTGCTCTAGACAAGACCACCAAGGATGGTTTCCATGTCAGTCTCGTGAGGAGCACCAGAAACTGATGGAGAGAAGAGTATGCATTTGTAAACCTATGGGACTATTATGTAGACCTTTTTTTTTTAAATGTAATTATAAAAAATAAAGCAATTAAAGTGAGGCCAATTTAGTGATACTCAAAGCCCAACTGAAATGGGGGATTTTCTAGGCTCTCAAAAAAAGCAACATATAGTGTGATATATGATTTCAAAATATTCCACTGACCATGTCAATAACGGTTTTTCTATCGAATCAAATTGTTTTAAGGCATTTTTTTTGGCTGCATGTTTAGCCATTTTTTCCTTCATCTGATAAAATAACAGTTTTTCAATAAAGAATGATGCACAAAACTGTCTTAATATTAAATATATGAAATAAATGATCAGCAGCATAGTTGCTGGGAACAAAATATGCATCAGCATATGTAGAATTGTAATTCATTATAATTTATAAAGGCTAATTAAGGGGAAAAACCCAGAAACATGCATGTAAGACAAAGCTGACATTTGTGTTTAGGATTGCAGCTATCACATTCTCAAACCCACTATAAATGAAAAAGAAGCCACTGAAGTTTTCATCAAATTAAAAAGGCACAAGCACTGATTGGTACCACGAGTGGCTTATATTTGTGGTTCCTGGGAGTTATGTAAATGAGGTCTGAAACGTATTTTTCCGGGCAATTTTAGAAAATTAACTTTAAAAGATTGAATCACAGCGGGATACCGAAGGCAACAGGCACAAACAGTCAAGTGGCACCACAACAGAGGTTCCTGCTCCATGTGTTAGGTTGTTTTTATTTTCTAATACAAATTTAAATGAACCACATCATCTGTTGAACCCCACACTTGTCTCCCTACCTGTAAGGTATTGTGGATATGCAAAATGGGAACTGCTGTGTTCACTTCACTCATGTTATTAGGCACCACCTGGTGGTGAGTATGCAAGGACACCCTCTCTCAGTCATTAACTTCCAAAGTGAAGATGAAAGATTATCATAGCTGCACTCCATCATAACCACTTCCTGTATTTGTTTTGTTTTTTATCTAAACAAATTAAAATGGGGGCGGGGTTCATTCAACAGATATTTGGTAAACATGACTAAATTAGTTTAGCTGAACATTCAACTAAGAAGGGTAAATAATTGGAGTAAGAAAGTAATGAAAGTAAAACCATTTTTTTGTTTTAAATGCAATTTAGCAAAATAAGGTTTAAAATCTGTGTGGGGGGGAAACAGACACAGGTGACAGATGTACTCCCTAACATGCACCGTGATCTCATCGGATTCATCATCAGTTCTACAACGATGGTAGAAACAGAAGATATGTATGTAGCTTCGGTGAATCACAGGCCTTTGATGTAATGAGAATACTGATAATTAACAATGGTTAAGAGTCATTGTCTGATAATGATAAAAAAAATATGAAAAGGAATCAGGGGAAATTTGTTGCTCTTATAGAAATAATGTTTCACTTATTGCTTCATCAGGCCCATTAAAAGGTTATAAGAAGCAAGAGTTGTACTTGTACTGTATTAGTGCACAGTCAGAGACGTAGAATAGAGATTGCATTGGGGCACTTGCATATCTGACAACTTTAACTAGGGTTGAAAGGAGGCCAATCGTTGTCTCAACATTTATTTTATTTTATTTTATTTTAATTAATAACGTAGTTACAAGTGTGCTATTTGTATGTGTGTGGCGGTTCTCAGTCATCCAAGTTACAGTCACCTTCAGGAGTTAGCTGCAGGAAACTAGACTTGATGAAATCAGCAGAGTTGAGGACATTTCACCTCTCATCCAAGAGGCTTCTTCAGTTTGCTATTTGTACTTTTATGCTTTTCATTTTCACATGGGAATAAGTCGAGCCTATTTGGAATTTTGACAATTTAGACACATTTGGACACGTTTTGCTATTTGCTGTGATTTTGAAGACAGATTTGTTGTGTGGTTGCTTTGTATTGCAGCACAGTTACATGAGTTTCTATTATTTAGTCCACGACATTTATATCCCTAGGTTGAAATCTAAATAACAGTCATACAATATAATCAAAACCTCTAAAATACAATTTAAAAACCGAACATCATTACATGTATGATATATTACATGTAATATAGCTGTAAACAGGTGCATCTCCTCGTGTTTGTATGCATTCATACATACCTGGCATTGCATTAACTCATCTGACAAACTCTTCACTTGCTGCTCCAAACCCAGGACACGAGTGTCGCTGTTGTCTTCAGAGGACATGTTGAGACTGAAAATGAGGCAAAATAACAGCCGATGACAACAGAAACAACACTTTTAACAGTGGCTGCTCAGATGACAACATGTTCACCCAATTATTACAAGGTAATAAATATAAAATGGGATAACATACCTATGAAAAAGCCATATCTATCTATCTAATGTGTGTGTATAACATTACGTGCAAAGTTCTTACCTGTTGTTTTGACTAACCAAGTAAGAACCTCGGCTGTTAGCAGCTGACAGCGCTACTGGAGCTAACTTTGCTAAGTGTAGCCACCAAACAAAACAGCCACACTTTCAGTTTCTTGTCAGCTTTTCGCGTCATGTCCCGAACAGCAGCAGGACATGTTTCACCGAGGACATTCAACCATCCACTAACACGCTTTTCATTTCACCATGTCACCATTTCACCACACAAAGCCACAACAAACACAACAACTTCATCACACGGTTGCTAATAACGACACAAACGCTTCCCCCTTTTCAAACAAGCCCGCCGCTTCCCGTTTCACGTCATTTCACTACAGTTGCTGCTCATGTACGGCATTATGATGGAATCTGATGCTTTTGCGCCTTATTTAGTTATTTCTTGGTCATTTGCAGTGTTCCCCCGGGTGCTGACACGCGTACATATAACTGTATAACTAATTTGTGTGTTATGCTGTAATATGGTGAAATAAATATGAATTAAAATTATGTTAAAGCTTACTTTTCATTTAATTTACATTTTATTTTATTTTTGATACAAGTGCTGCCAGAGTAAAGAAAAAAAAATCTAAAAATGTTTAAGATATGTAAATGTAACATTAATTTATCATAGTTGATAAGTCTACACTTAAAACATTTTGTAAATGCACAATGTTTGGGGGTTTTTTTTAAGTGGAAAGTATAACTTTGACAGTCACATCTATTCAACATTGTATTTACACTCAACGGCCATTTTATAAGGTATACTTGTCCAACTGCTACTAGCAAGTCACTGAATTTAGGCACCAAAGCAAAGTCAAAACGACCTTCTGAACTTCAAACTGAGCATCAGAGTGGGGAGGAAAAGAGCTTTAAGTGACTTTGAATATGACATAGTTGTGGGGTATTTCTGGTATTGGTGGTAGTGGATTTTAATGCACATACATCTCTAGTGTCTACAGAGAATGGACCAAATAAGAGAAAATATCCAGTGACTGCAGTTAACTGGGTGAAAACCCCTTGTTGATGCCAGAGATCAGAGGAAAATGAACAGACAGGTTGTAAATTATAGGACGTTCCAAACTTCCAACCACGGTACGCAGACCATCTCTGAATGTCCAACACATCCAACCTCTTGCCACTTTATCCTGTGTACCTAATAAATTGACCACTGAGTGTACGTTCACTAAGTCGTTGTATGTATTGATATTGAATATAAGTCATTCAGATATACTTAATGTATTTGCTCAATTTATTTATTTTTTAATTTACTTCATATTGTCAGAGTCTAAACGTTTCCCCCACAAAATTGGTACTTAGTTTTAGCTTTGTTTTATATTTCCACATGTGGGATTATGTCGTTAAAAATGTTGATCTTTTTGTCCTTGGCTTGCAGCTGCCCTAATCATACATTTACAGTAACTGATCAAACCACAGCTTGTTTATGTTTTAAAGAGGGACAAGTTGGTATTCAAAAATATTCACAAAATATTTTCTTCACAACAGGAACCCTCGACCAGTACGACTTGATATGCATAGCTTACTGAGATTTAACACATCAACACAGCCGTGGTCTGTATCCTTTGGTTGGCGATCCCCCTGAATTGCTGTGGTCGTGACTTCTTGAATCAACTCATGTGTCCCACTGGGCTTTCATCAGAAGCACATTTTAGCTGACTATAAACTAAGATCAAGAGCAACTTGAGCAACGACCCCCAAGTCCATACCACCATGGGTCAGTTCTGTTGCTTCTGAATTATATATATATGAAAGAATTACTAATCATTCAATGCTTTGCATGTGGATGCAGAGTTTGGGGAATATGCTGTTACCCACCTTATCACATAGCTTTGTTTATTTTTGTATATCACATATAGATTTGTTTTTGTAACATTTGATTTGTTGTTATTGTCTACGTTTGCTAATTAGATGTTAGTGCACCTCAGTTCAATGAAATGACGTAAATGCCAAATTATTTCAAAGCTCAACAGCCACATGGACGATGGTAAAGAGAGATATGACTCAGATATTTATTTGGTTAAATGTTCTCTTTCTTTTCATTTGACTACCATTTCACTTTTTTAGATATTTGCTTGTTTTAATGCATTTGTAGCATTTATCTATTCTGAGGTGAAAGACATCAAGTCAAGTCAACTTTATTTCTAGAGCACATTTAAAATAAACCAGGGTTGACCAAAGTGCTTTACAGAGTAAAAGGCATAACAACAAGGTAGAAAACATTTAAATTAAAGAATTAAAGAAAAACACATCTCACACACACAATGTTGATTCATACATGGATGCAAAGGAAAATGAACAAAGGCGTATGTTATACATATTTGACATCTGTTTTCCTGGTGAGACAAGACAACTCCATATTGTGTAGCTAATGTATTTAAGTGTCAGCCAGATTTGGAGCACAGGGTGAGAGAGTTATATGAAGACATATGAGGACTGGCATTCTGTTTCAGTCACACTAATGTTGCTTCATCTGCTCACTGGCTCAACCTCTCTTGAAACCAATGTCTTTGTCTCACGCACACACATGCGCACAAAGAGAAAACATGCAATTGACTTAGTACAATTAGGTTGTTCCTTGACCCACGGACACTGCCACTCATTAAGATCCTCATTTGCAGAGCAATTTTAGAGGCAGTAAACTGGTACATAACGCACAACATCTGCCTGCCTCTGTTTCGTGTTCAAACAAACACAAAAATGACATTCATTGACTAAAAACAAAGCCTCTCTCTCTCTCTTCCTGATACCGTTTTCCAAAAGGCTAAAAGTCGAAAGGGAAAACGAGCTAAATGGAAAGTCATTTGAACAGCGGCTTGTAACTCTAGGAAATCATCTTCAAAGTATTCCCACTTTCATCATCAAATGTACATCATTTGGCGGCAGACACTTTCAGTCGCTCTCATGTTCTACACAGACGTGTTCCACCATGTTTTGACAGTGTCTGCGTGTACCTCCTCCTTGTTTGTTGTCTGTGCCACTAACGACAGATTGATCAAGCTCTGAGAACATTTGAGGGCAAATCTCAAACAAGCACACCATCATATTTTCAAAGATGTGACTGCAGTGTGTGTATTCTGAAATATTATGTGTCACATTTGAATTGATACAGGCCAAATGATTTACTTTGTAGAGAATAACAAACACAGGCCTCCTTTAAAAAACATACACTGAATTGACTATAAATATGACTGTTAAAATATAAGCCAACTCCTTTACTTCAGTCAGGTGTCGTTAAGGGGAAACTTAACATTAGCAATTAAAATTTCCAATATAGATCAACAATGTTTACATTCTCTTTTAGCTGTTGTTTTAGTAGTTAACACTGAGGGATTCAACATGGCCTAAAATGAACAGCGGAGCAGTGCTGTGTCCCTCTGTGTAAATACTCCAGCTAACTTCTGCACACACCGACTGTAGAACACCTCTGCATTTTCGGGCTGGCTGTGCATATAATCAATGACAGTAACCTGCTGTGGAACCAAGTGATATAATGGATATGATGCATGAATCAAGAATGGATATACAGTTAAACACTCCAAATAATCTATGACAATGAATTAGGGTCAAGCTGAAGAGAAAAAAAATCCCTTATAAATTATATAAAGTATTAATATTATGAGAAAAAAAGACTAATTTTTACGAGATAAAAACTTAATATTGTGAGATTTTGTATTCTTACTTAATTAAATGTATTATTATTATTATCAAATAGCAACAGAATGCAGATGTAACCAGTGTGACAGCCTTGCAGTCGGCTTTGAAGTTGGCCAGCCATTTCCTCCTCCACAAAACAGATGATTTCCTCCAAGTCTGTGTGATTCTTTCTTCAAAACAGACTCAGTTTCTTGCACAATCAAAATAGTCCTGATGCTAATGTGGAGCTGATGTGCCAAAAGACTTAGTATTTCCTTATTTGTGAAGTCCAAACCAAAATCCAAATGTGTTCCTCATCGTGACACAGGTTGCAGCTGATCATCTGAGATTTTGCTTGAATAATAATTATTGATCATTTATTCTCATAATATTATGACTTTATTCTTATAAGATTACGCCTTTATTCTCATAATATTACGACTTTATTCTTGAACAAGTTTAAAAAATATCTTCAATTTGGCCCTAATACTCATGATGGTTTTGTGACTGAAAAGAAAAAGTGCACCCTGCAAGATTCATATTTATTTCCAACTTTAACTTTTAAAAGTCAGCGTAACTGAAAGGATTATTAAGCTAAGTATTTTTATTATGTAGACAGTGTCCTTCAGAGACCACGTCTCTGAGCTGCAGCCTGTAAACAGTACATCTTTACTTGTGTTTGCCACAGAATATACCTGGCTCAGACATATTGCAGTAAATGTAAACATTGTTTGAAGTTGTCTTTGTGGGCCACTTGTGTCTAATTGCCCAACTGTTACAATGCGAGGTGCCACCCCTTGAAACAAGACAGTTCTTGCATTGACAATCCCAATAAGCATGCTTGTCTCACTCCAGTTCTGCCTCAGCGGAGCCCTGGGGAACTTCATGTGACTCAGAATTGTGATCATGCAAATTTACCTGCATGAAAAATTCAAGAATCAAATGACAAGCCATGGTGTGCCGGTGCTGACAGAGGACGGAAGAGGGGAAAAACATGACACTCCATGGAGAATTGTGAGAGCACATTCCCCGCCTGCCGCCTCAGGTAAGTCGGGATATTGTCTGCATTAATGTGGCCTAGCTTTGATGCTGAGGGAGGAAAGAACCTGAAAACTGTGGGAGATGACAACAGATACTAAAGCGCACTAAAGCACAAGTCCCCAGCTTTGAAGGAACATTGATTGTACAAATGCCAGCTGGGATGTCAAAGCTGCACAGTGTTTAGCAGAACATCACTCCTCCTGCATGGAAATGAAACAGGCTCCAGCATGTGAGAGTTGCACTGAGTCTTTGAACACAGTCACTTTGTAGTGTCGCTGATGGCTCTATTTGTTCACTGTCTAATGTTTTCTTATTGAATCAGATGAGATAATTATATGCTTTTGTCACAGTGGGGGGGCTTTTAAAAAAATTTGAAATTGGCCATAAAGCTGTGGAATGGCTCACCAAGTTCTTGTTCAGTTGCTGATATTTTACAGCTGCTTTGCACACATTTCTATTCAAGTGATGCCCCGAGGAGGGATGTTACATCTCTCAGCAGAGTCTGTGGGAGAATTATCAGCCTCTCTTGACCTCAAGCATGAGGATGGCTCATGCTGAATCCTGTGAGACCTTGGACTGTCTTACAAAACCCCAGGACAGAGACACCATTGATTACCACTTCTCTTCCCACTCTCCAGCTTTCATATACTATCTGTGCACCTATACCACACGATTCAAGCTCCAAACCTTCACTCACTCTGTGTCATGTGCATATCCCCCCCTCCACCCCACCCCCACCCCCGCATGCTGACGTGCTGAGTGTACGCGATCCCCCTTGTTCATGTCCTAACCCCAGCAACGATGAGATGTGGTGTTTGACTCCCATCTGATGACCTTCTGGTCCTATCCTCAACAGACAAGGGCCCTCATAAAGGAGGAATTGATCCACATGAGACCCAGCGGCAGAGCAAATGTGTATTTGTGCGGATCCATGGTGCCACGAACCTCAGGGCCACATTCACTCAGAGATAACCCCAAACCGTGTGGCATCCCAACCCCAGTAAGCCCCCTCAAGATGTGTGGGAACAATGAGTCGGTCTATTTCCCTCGGGCTCTTGCTCGAAAAGCTTGTCCTTTGCTTTTTGAATGGGTAAATTAAGGTGGTAAAGGTGGTTTAAGTTCATATTTCCCTTGAGTGTGAGAGAGGAGACCAAAGACATGGGACATCGATCATCTTGAGTAAATGTCGTCCAGTCAGAAAACAACTTTTAGATGAGATAGAGTCTTATTTTCCCTGCGATATAATAAGGGAATTCATGTAAAGTTGATGATTTTAAGGCCTTTAATTAATATAAACTTGACATGACATTTGTTACATGGAAAATATATGAAGCTTCCAAGTGTGGGCCTCTTATCTGGCGTGAGAAACTGGTAGCTACTGCTTAGCAGTAATAAAGAAACATCCTCGGAGCCATTAACTGTCTCCTGATTGGTGGAGGACTTACGGTATGAGCCAGTCCTTTTGAAAAAGTCTTCTGGGTTCTTGGGAATGGCCAGAATGACCTTTGTGGACCTTTCTATGGTTCGGTAGAGACTGGAACTTAATGAACAGGAGCCCCTCTGTGGATGTGATGGATCCACGAGCGCGGCGCCGCAGCTGATGGCCGTCCCAGGAGGCAGAGCACTTCAGTAGCAGGTTCAATAGCTCATTATCAGCCGTCCCGCTGGGTAATTAGTGAACAGTGGGATCCCGTCACAGGGACAAATAAACACATACTGTTTTTCCCTTTGCTTTCTTGTCCTGTACAGTGTATGCCTGTGTCTTCTTCACACAATATATAGACCATCTGATACCAGACCTTTTGAAAGTGATATTAATAGATTTGAATGCATTTTTCAGTTGGCACATGTTTTAATATAATAAACTAAATATAAAAAAATATTTTTAGAAAGAATTTTTTAAATTTGTTTGTTAAACAAAAGGAAACATCTCGGTGCTCTGTGATATATAATTGATATGGTTGTAGTGTCTCTAACTCTGTGGCCTGTTATCATTCTCAGAATCTTTTTCACTACAGGAAACATCAACAACTCCTGAAAGAACCCTCATTTGGCAAAGGCACAGTTTTACTACAAGATTTGGATCATGCAACCACAAAGTCCTGCTACATCGCTCAGCTCACACATGACAACCAGTCACTGTCTTCAGTCCTGTTTCTAACACACAGCTCATTATGAACCAACAATAATGTGAGTTTAAACTTATTTTGTAGCTTCAGTTATATACTATATATTATTATGGCCTGACCAACATCACATTAACTACAACATAAAAAAAAAAAACTGTTATCCCCACCACCATCCATCAGAATGTGTTTAGATATAAGAGCATTAAACAATTGTGCTCTGTAATCATTATTATTATCAAAAAACTACTTTGTCACAAGTGAAATGCAATGTATCACTGTGGCAGAGAAAAATGGTCTAAATCACATCTTTAACAGCAACTCTCTACTTTAAATTATTGCTGTATTTCTGTGCACAATAATACAAGAGTCCACTGCTGATATTGCACGTTGTATATTGTAATTCATATAGTATTTCCACTGTATTTTAATCATACTTGTCCAACACTTCATTTATGTTCTTATTTATCACGTATACTACTTTTCTGCTATAACTTCTGTTCTGTCAATTTTAATTTGCACTATGACAGATTTAATAAGATATTTATTAGCTCAGCCAACACAGCAGTTGACTTGGTCCATTTATTTATTTTAAGTTGTGAGCCTTGTCAGGATTTAAATTTCCGCCTTATATAATCATCACGGCGTCTTCCACATTGTCTAAATCATTGGTTCTCAAACGTTTTATACCAAGCACCACCTGAGAAAACATCAAGCTCTGGACATACAGTAACACCATTATCACCAACATTAAAATACAGTGGTGTAAATAGGCCAAACAAAATCAGCTACACACTTTTCACAGGAGGCAGATTTATTTCCAATAACATCATTTGCCCTCTCATCCTCCTCCTCCTCTTCCTCACATATACTTCAGACACTGGTACAATGAAATTAGATGAAGATGGAGTGAGAGATCAGGTGACACTTAAGTTATTTGTTTTATTTTCTACACATTCTGGTTAAAATTCCTCAGCTCCACTGCGATCACATACCCCGGTATATACAGTACTGTACAGTTGAACAGTATTTCTGATTTCCCTCCGAGTACCACTGGTGGTACACGCACCACAGTTTGAGAACCATGGGCTACGGGCCACTCCTGCAACCCTGTCTCAAGATCTTATTGACATACCACTGGTTTATTTTCCTAAATACATTTAGAAGAACAACTGAAAGTGACTTGGCTGCAGGACGTCAGCGAGTGCGGTCGCTCATTTCACTCAAGGGGGCGACGCGCAGCCATCCATCAACATGGACGTTTCACTGTTTCACTGTTTCACTCACTGAGAACTAAAAAGAGAAGCCACAGTGTGGTTTCCCACTATATTACACTATATTACATATTGTTTGTCCGTAGGTTTACTCAGATTTTTCAAAGACAAAAAGGCCATGTTATGCTTTAATATGCAGCACATGTCATATTATTCATCCCTAGCTCCACCGGTGACCACATAACACTTTCTGACACTTCCAATATAAACAGCGTCAAAGTGTTGGAAAGAGACACAAACTCTTTTTAAGGCTTTTTGTTTTGTTGCTCACATAAGTATGTAATATCTCATTTAATTAGCAATCTAAGCCCTCTGACAAACAAGCATATGGTCCAGGCTCTCCCACGGCCTAGGCCAAGGAATGAATATGCATATCCTGGGACCTCAGTAGCTTGTTACCCCGGAATGAATTCTACACAAGCCTAATCCCTGATCTATTATTTACCCCTTGACCAAACATGCAAGTGGGGCTTCCAGACGCTTGACTTGATAGAAATGACTGCTCAGGGACTCGGCTGCCTCTCTCACCCAGTGGAGGAGCCAGGCTGAGGCAGGCAGTCACTCTGAGGAGCGCGTATGTCTCTCTCTCTGTCTCTCTCTCTGTCTGTCTCTCTCTGTCTCTCTCTCTCTGCTGCACTTTTCCCCTCAAACAGACACTCACGCAGCTAAATACGCAGTACGCACACAACCCGCGCTCTTTCATCCCTTCACTCTCGAGCAAATCCTCATAAAAATCAAGTGCACAATGTGACACTTTACAGGATCAGCTCTGAGGGACATCATTAAGGAAATGAGTGTCACGTGACATCCCTGCAATACACATTAGAACCCTTAACTATCTCGTGCGCGCGCAGTAAAAAAGTGAAAGTTGGCTCAGGGGAAAATGAACTGCAGTGTGTGTCATCAACACGTTCACGTGCAGAAATGACAAGACATTAAACGTGTGGATTCACGTTATTGTAACACAATAAAAATAAAGGGGAATTGACCACGCGCGTCTGTGCCGATTTCAGGGACTTTGGGCTCATAGATGCCACTTTTCATCCTGATATAACATCGCAATTTTCGGGAAAAATAAAGTCTCTGGACCCACAGTGGCACACGCACGCACACACACACACACGGCGTGTGAATTCAACTTTAACACAGCAGCCACCGTGTCTGCAGCCCGGACCGTCCGCAGCTCTCCTCGGCGCACTGTGCGCGCTGACTCTGCAGAAGGAAATCATCGCGGGAGCGAAGGAAGGCGTTTTTGAGTTTATCCTCGAGGTAGGACAAGCAGTCACAGCCCAGGTTCTGACTGTCAGCGGTCCTCACTGTCTCACTCGTCTTCATTTTCACGAACGAAGCGGGGACAAAGTCGCAGACGTGCCTTCTTCTCCGGGAGACCGACGCGTTTCCAGATATCGCCTTGAGGCGCGTGTTTCTCCGCTCAGCAGCCCGGACACACTGATCCTTCGGATGAAAAAAAAAAGTAGTGACTCTTTCCAGTATTACAACCTGTAAAAGTGTCATAAACGAGAAGTGGCGAGAAGTTTGTTAAAAGAGCCCCCACCGCGAATCACCTCGCACTGAAGAGGAGAAAGTTCCCCACTTGAGGGCGAAATCAGACTTTTTTGAGGACGCCAAGTTTGAAAAGTGCCTGGAAACCCGAGGTCTGTGAGATACAACATGCAGCAATGGTAAATATGAGCTTTTCTGTCACACACCAGTGGAATTAACTGTGGAAACTCTAACAGCTTTTCATCTGAAGTCATTAGAACAGATACAAAGTCTGTTGTCTCTATGAATAAGGACTTATTTTGAAGGAAAATGTCTTGTGTTTGTTTTTTTTGTTAGATTTTCTTTCTCTGACACTATCAGCAGTGACCGCTGTATGTTTGTGAAGCTGTGATCACACACTTCACAGTTCTGACATTAAAAAGTCAGCTCTCCACAGAAGAAATAACAAACATTTACATGAGGTCTGAGACGCAACTTGTTCACTTCAGCTGGAATGCAAAGATTTACTTTTTATATTTGTTTTGTCATTTGTTTACACAATATTTATGTCTTAAGCTGCCTCAGGTTTGCACACTCATATTTACAAAGTCCAGCAAGCCAGTGAATGTTGTAATTCAGAGCAATTACGTCCGGTGTCTTTGAGCAGCAAACACACACACACACACACAAACACACACACAAGGCTGATAAAACTGCACACAGTGTATTTTCTTAAATACATGTGAGAAATCGATGTCAGCAGACTTTCCTTTTCCAAAGTTGTTTTTTCAGGCCTAAAAATCTCTGTGCTGAAAATCTCACCTCATCGTCCTGCCGATGTTTCTCTAACCGTTTACTGATTTCTTGAAATATACAAGTTCCAGTTGATGTCAAACATGTTGACCTGTGCCGGATGCCAGTGCAAACAAAGCTTTACATCATTTTAATAGTTGCTTTTTTCATACAGATACAGATGTAACCGACAGTGTCACACATAGATGTTTGTGTGTTTATAAGTCTCTGTGTTACAGTTCAGCTCTTAAAAGAAGCTCAGTGAGTGAGTGAGTGAGTGAGTGAGTGGCCGACCTGTGACAGTGAAACACAAGCTGAAATACTACACAGAGCCATTTCATGGCATATTTGACTGCTTCAGGGGACGGAAACAGGTAGAGAACTGAGAGAGATTGAGATGAATGGCTCAACTTTCCCACTTTCATCAGTGGCGTCATGTGTGGAGATTAATGTGGAGCAGAGTATTCTGGCTTGGACTGAGTGTGTGGTGTCCATGTGTCGACGTACCGGGAGCTTGAGCTGGTGCTGCTATGGTAAAGAATTCCAATTTACATTCCACAAGTGTCATTTCATTACTTTTATCTCCATGTTGCTCTTTCCCTGTCAGAGCAACAAGGGATGCGAGTTTCTTTTACCACACACTCACAAGTTAAAATGCTGCTTTTCCTCTGTGTCTGTGTGTCGCTCCCTCATGTGTCACATACTGTAATTATACACTTATTATGTTCTCACAGTGACTGACAGGCGAGCGTTTCTGTGTGTAAAACTCACACATTTCTATCAATATGTTTATAAATACTTATAAATAAGATATAAATAAATAAGATTGGAGGAGAAAGGTTGACATGAAATAATATAGAAAATGTGGAGGTAATGTGGTCCTCCTGCACTGATGCTCTTGTTAAGCCGATAGCACTGCTACGTGAGGTTAAAGAAAAAGTTAAAGTTGTCAGTGAGGCTGCAGCTAGGTCGTGATTCCTCTGGGTCCGTAGGAATCAGAGAGGAGAGAGTGCGTGAGAGTGTGTGCACACAGGGTGGGAGCCACTGGTTAGTCGGTTCAATAATCTGCTGGACAGGTAGGCCGATGACGCCCCCCTTAGAGAGGCTGCTAATGAAGAGAAAGGCTGCTTAGTGGTGCTCTGCTCTGACCCCACCAACCCTCCCTGTCCCCCCTGCTGGTTTCCTCTGATTACTGCTCACACACAGAGCTCTTTCCCTCTCTTCAGCCTCTAATCCATCCTCTCTTTTCCCTCCCCGGTTCTCTTACTTTCGCCTCCACTTTGTGTTCATTTGAAAAAGAATGGGTGCTGTGTGCATACAAGCATCCATGTATTATTCATATAGCTTCATATATTTCCTGTTTGTATTTGTTTGCTTTTTTTTTTTACACTCTGTGATTAATTCAGGGGACTAATCACTTCTTGACCTCCTCGTTCCTCCCCATTTTCTGTGCAATTTTAGCTATAATGAGACTGCTCTCTAAATTAAAGCGCTTAACCTCCGAGGTTCACTGGGCGTGGAGCAGGAAGACGGAAAAACAAATAAACACAATTTACTTTTGATCAAGGGAAATACTTTCACATATTCACACAGAACAGTTACATATTTTCAGAAATGCTGACTGTGCAGTTCTCTCTCTCTCTCTCTCTCTCTCTCTCCCTCTCTCTCTCTCTCTCTCTCTCTCTCTCCCCCTCTCTCCAGGAGATACATTAATGTTCCTGTGACACCTCCAAAGCATCAAAACCACATTATTGCAGGGTTATTTATTTAAATCTGGGTGTACATATATATACTGTATGATATGGAGTGATTGATTGTGTGTCTTGTCAGTGACAGAAAAAGTCATATTTTGAACAGGGGAGTGGGGTCATGTACCTTTAGTGGTGACCTGAGATGGAACTCTTTGAAAAGACACAGTAAGATATGGGATTTTAGCAACTAAACAGACACAGTGAAAACCAATTACGTCGCCTCATTTAATAAAGAGCACAGTGTGAGACGTGTGATTTAAAACAACATACATTTGAGGGACACAATTCTTTTTTTGTGTGTGTCTCAGCTTACGACGGAAGAGACAATTTGAAATTTGGTCTGTTTGTGTGATTCGTGGCTGATGTACTGTAAACACGGGTTAACAGTTGTTATGACTTGAGAATTCAAGGTGTGTTTGTCGCCTTTTACGGTCACACAAGCATTAACGTCTCTCTGTTCTGTATTAAGATACAACACGATATTGAACCGGCAAGTTGATCAGATTAAAATCCGCCGCAGTACAAACTGTGTTTAAACTGTAAGCTGATGCTTGTACTTACATGTGTTAAAAAAATGTGTGTGTGTGTGTGTGTGTGTGTGTGTGTCCTTTCTACTTGACAGGCTTCATTTCACATGCTAATCCAAACATCATCATATTCCTTTAGGAAGGAATCAGGAAAACTTTGGTCTCAGAACATGAACACACCCAGTGTGTGCAGAACACACACACACACACACACACACACACACACACACACTCCCTCACTCTGTATTTGTTTAAAATGAAAAATGATTGAACACATTCTGCACAACTGGGCTTTGATGACTGCAACCGTGCCACATTTTCCTGTCTATCGAGACATTTTCTGCTGTAATCTGGGGTGGCCTTAATTGATTCTGCCCAGAAGTACAGTAATTACTGGCAAGTGCATAAAATAAACACTTCAGTGTCACTCGGTGGCAACAGTCCGATCGGTAGGGAAATTACATTTCACTTGTAATCCATATGTTTTTCAGCGGGGCAGGAGTATAATTCATGTCGACGCTACAGAAATACCAGAGTCGCTGAGCCTATGTAACAAACAGGAGTATAGTTGTAACCAAATGACTCAGTTGGGACATATAGGGTTATGTGGTATAATTTATATTTTATAGCTCCCTCCTGCGCTGACAGCACGCCAGAATAAAGTTGTTCGATTTTGTTCCACGAACAGTGAGTGAGAAAATCTGGGATTTCACTTGTGATGGAAACTCCAGACACCACTTTGTTCCTTTCTTTCTTTTTGTATTTTTTATTTTCCTGTTGAGTCTCATTTCTCGCATTCAGGTAAAACTACACCAAAGTGCTGCTGTTTCGACTGCACAGTGTGTGTTTGTATGACTCTCTCTGTTTGTGTGTGTGTGTTTGTGTGCATTTGTGGCCCATGCCCCAGTGACACAAAAGAAATGGAAAGATCTCCTCAGGCCATACAGAGTGATTTGATTAAAAGAGAATCATTTGCCCTAAAGACGTCTTTTCTCTCACTCCCAAAAAAGCTGGTGGAAGAAATCTGATATGACAAGATAAGTGGTGGCTCATGAAATATTCCTGAGGACGGAGATGAAGCATGTTGACTTTGGAATTATTGCCTAGAGTGTCAGCTTCTTTGGAATTAACTTGCTGACACTGTTACTTTTACCTGAGAGTTACTCAAAGCAGTCATTTAAAATGTGTTTTAAATGTACTTTACTGTTCGGAGAACGGACTCCACACTTCATTTCAGCCTTTTTGGCTGCTCGTGTCTTTATTGGTATGGTATCACTTACTGTAATTCTATACTGTTTAATAAAAGTTCAGCGACTACTTATTGAGAGAAACGTTCACGGTGGCTCGTCCATTTACTGCAGCAATGCAGCGCGCTATAAATTTTGCATGTACCGCTTTCAGCCAATAACAAAAGAGCCAGTAACCCTCCCTTGATTTTTGACTGCATCTAAAGCAACGTGATAAAGTAGATGACTGCCTGTGGTTAAGGTTTCCCGATGCAACACTACACTTATTGCCCTGTTTTCACTGCCTGGTAAATCAGACGTAAAATCTGCCCTCACTTCTGATTCCACTGCTCCCACTACGGTTTGTTTTCTTTCGCTCCGTCCTTCCATCTTGAAGCAGACTTGGTCTGTTGCTCTGTAACGCCGTCATCTGACTTCACAGATATGAAGTTCAGTGTACTTAACCTAGATCTGAGAGGAAGACTGAGGTGAACGTGAGGTCAAAGGACGTGATCGATGCGGGGAAAATAAACAGTTGATGGGCACCGTGCCGCTTTGTATTTTTCACCTTTAAAATGTTGACAAAATGTGTGAAACTTGGGGAGGAGCCATTAACAGACACATACTTATTTTTACCCAGTTGTTTATGTGAATTATGTTTGCTTAAACCTAACCGGTCCTTCACCAGAGCATCGTCCCTAACACGTTTATGTTTTAACGATTAGGAAAGCACAGGTAAATAGACTGTGTCCTGTTGTTAGGATCATATTGGGAATTTGAGCACATTTGGAGGTCAGACACTTAATCATTCAAATTCAATAGATGTTGCCAACCGTGGCCACTACACACACACCAGTTACCATCCACTCAAGATAGTGAGCATCGAAATTCATATTGTTTGCAATGGGTTTGAACGTTAACTCTAAAGAACAGAATTGGTGTAGTTTAACACTTTTCTGCCAACTATTGGACCTGACTAATGTTTTAATACTTAACCCTACATCTGCATGAATGATTTGCTCTCCATTGAACAGTTCCGTGCCACACACCACAAACCTGGATGACACGTTTGAAGTCCTACCCTGTGATTTTTGGTGACAGAGGTGCTTTTTACAGTGATAATCACAGTAATTAAGCAGTCTAAGCGCAGGATTTTCAGTTTCTTTTTTTTTTTGCTTCTTAGTTCACTTTCCTGTTTGAGGGAAACTTAAAGCTCATAAACGGTGTGTGAGGAGCACATCTGTATGTGTCTGTGTGCCCACGTAGTGCATGCGATTGTGGTGGTGTGTGTGTGTGTGTGTGTTTTGGGCGGGGGGGGGGGGGGGGGGGGGGGCGGCTCAGGCAAAATCTGCTGACAGGTAGCATGTCGGAAGGGGGACAGTGGCGCTTTGAGACAAACATAAGAGACGAGTCTCAGAGAGGGAGAGAGAGAGAGAGACAGGGCCTCTTTCATGTGACTCCGCATTCCACTAAGACACAGGCAGGGAGAGGCACAAGACGAGACATGCGTCCCCCCTCGTCACTCCCTCTGCCTCTTTCTCCTCTGCACCCGCTCTCCTGCCCTCCCCTCTGCCAGTGACCTTAACATTTATCAAAGAACCCCATGCTGGAATTCCTCTTCAGCATCTGTGTCCTGGTGAGAGAGTCAGACACACACACACACGTTGGTGTTGCAGACCAATCTGTTTTGAATATTGTGGTGCTGTGGAGAGGCCGTCCTTGTTGTTCCCTGAGTTTCAGGAGGCTGGCCTCGAGACACTCATGCTTGCACACACATTCTCTCCTCCTTGTCTCTTTATTGTACCTCCTGTCACTTTGTCCTATTCATTTAACCTTTCATTAGAGCCAGCAGACAGCACTATGTGTGTCTGCACAGCCCCAGGAACAATGCCAAAAAGCCCCACTGTCACAGTTATTAGATTCCTCTGGCCCCCTCTTACCCTGGCAACTCAATATTAAGAGGGCGAGAGTGAAAGAGGGGAGGCAGGATGAGGGAGGGAAAAGGGGGCACATGGTTGACATTGCTGCCCAAATCCTATGGTGAAGGATCCTCTTGACTTGTCAAGGACATGTGCCACATGTTGATAGCAGACAAGTCTCAGACAGGCAGCGTAGTGAGGGGAATGTTAGCCATGGTGGAAGAGAGGGAGAGAGACGGAGAGGATACGTGTAGCGTGACTGTCTTGTGCTGTGGCAAGCTGCAGCCTGGAGGAGTTCAGAGTGAAAACACTAACAGTTTGTGGAGGAAATCTGTTTTCAAAGGTCAGCTGTGTAGGAATTAGTGACATCTAATGGTGAGACCTCAGTTTACCAACCGCATCAGGGGAGTATGGTGGCCTTCATACACCAGAAGGGAGGATTCTTCTGCTTTAAAATGCAAAACACGGACTCTTCGTCAAGCAATACAGACTTATTCTGATGCTACTTATATACATATATCTATAGACGTAGATCTATATATATATACATATACACACACACACACACACATATATATATATATATATATATATGTGTGTGTTCACTTTCTGCCAATAAATCCTCTTAAATGTTACACATTGCACATTTAATGGAGAAAGAGAGACAGGCCAAGAAAGAGAGCAGTCTGTCTCTGTGTCTGTCTGCTCCTCTCTGTCCTCTCTCCTTCTGTTTGTACAATCAAACATACTCCGATCATCTTTTATGACCTCTGAGTTTGTGTGTGTTTGTATGAACAAGTATTTGTTACCTCTGTTGGACCTTTTCTGGCATAAACCCTGGATCTTGTCAGGACCAGCAGTCCTCATGGAGACCAAACAGAACATGTTTGCTGAGGAACTGGTTAAGTCTAAGGCGAATATTTGTGGTTTGGTTAGGGTTAGGTATTAAGTGGTTATGGTTAAGGTCAGGGACAACACTTTGTTGTTGTTGTTGGCTGTTGAAATGAAGTCAATGCAGTGTCCTGAGAGGAATAGAATAGCTGCACAATACTGTGCATGTGTGTGTGTTTTGGTCTTAATTGGCTCTCAAAAACAATTAGTTTAATTAGCTCCTTTGCATTTTAAATGAAGGCAAAGGAAGACAAACCAGGTTGTGTGATTCATTGTCTTATTTTAACATCTATCAAAGCATTCAAATTGTACAGATGAAAACATAATCATATTTCCCAGAGAACCATAACCATGCCGGCTATAGTGAATAGCACATTTTAAAGTTAGACACTTGCAAATCATCATTATCACCATTAGCCACCACTGACAGGTGCAGTAGCATAATTGTAATGTTGTATAACTGGGAATCCATCCGTCTTGTGAACATGCTATGGATGTCTCATTTCTGTTCCATGTGGACACCTTGTGAAAACTCTGCCTGGAATGGAAAGTTGTGAACATAAACTGAAGCAGTCCGTGAATGTGATTTAATGGTCATTTACCCACTCACTCACTCACTCTCTCACTCACTCACTCATCCACATGAGGGTCGCTGGTGCCAATCCCAGCTGCTAAAGGGTGAAAGGAGCACCCTGGACTCACACCTATGGTCAATTTAGAGTGTCCAATTTGCCTAATCCCCAACTGTGGGAGTAAACCAGAGAACCCGTAGAAACCCATGCACACTCATTTCTAAATATTCTTCATAATATATATATATATATATTTGAATATTGTCATGTTTGTTTTAGCTGAAAAAAAGACTGCACGGAAGTTTTGAGACAGGATTGGGCTAATCCATTGTATGGGTCGTGATAATGTAGAAAAAGACAGTTCTCCCATTAAATAACATTGGATTTTGTATAAGCAGTTTGTTATGACCCACAGTTCAGTTTTATTGTCATTTTACACCTTGATGTCATGTGACACCTCATGTGACAAGTCTTCAGTCAAATGTCATTCAGCAAAATGTCACTTTATGTTAACTATGCTGACTATTACTCAGTAATTTCAGTACGATGAGAGCAAATGTGACCAGCCACGAGAAAACCAGCAACAAGTCGGACAAATAAAGAAAAATTGTTTTTTTATTAAAAAAAAGAAAAAAAGAAAAATTAATTACAGAATATACAAGTTTAAATCACAAAGAAGCCACTCCATGCTTCTAGATCACAGTATTGGAGGTATTAACACCATAACATTTGTATTAGAATTTGGGTTGTTTGATCACTATGAATCGATTCCTAGTTGGGGGTGTGGTGATACCACGTTGGAGTGCTTTTGTTGTTTTGTGCAGCTGATTGGCCTCCTTTGTTTACTGTGACAGAGGAAACACATGGCTACATTGTATGCAGCCTCTCGTGTGTAGGCTAGTTAGTTACTGCTACTTTGTGATGCTGCGTGTGTTTTCATCATTGAATGAAGATGAACAATGAGATTTTCACAATTTCAAAACCGGCCATAAAAAGCAATACACGTGTTATATATCTGTTATTTCGCTATGAGAGAAAATAATATTGCAATAATGATTTTTATGGGTTTATGACACATACATTTATGATGGAAAGCTTGACTTGACTGCATGACTGCAATCATTCAGAGAGAAACAAAATAATTAACATCAACATCTACTACAGCAGTAGCACAAGATTGGGTTATGTGTTAGAAAAGAAGACAAAAAAGTTTAACTGACAGTATTATCAGGGCCTGTTCATTAAACTTGTCAGTAGGAAACTTTGTCCGAGCAGCATTCAGGTCCAGGGTTCAATCCCCTGATCTTAACAGCATGTTTCACAGAGGAGCCCAGTGCAGTCCAGTGAAGCCTGGTGAGGCAGTGTTTAGGTCAGTCCCGCCCAGTCAGCAGAGAGTGGACACTGATGCTCCTCCAGTAATACATTAGCTGAAATAGATCAGGGCCTGGAATTGAAAGGCATTGGTCACTCTAGTGAGGGGCAATGAATCGCTCACCTGTCACTGAAGATTGAACCAGCACGCACACACACACACCACACACACGCACGCACACACACACACACATACACACACACACACACACACACACACACACGCAGGTCCCCTGCCCTGAAGACAGAGGGGCAGAAATGGAGCAACACTCTGAACTCAGACCATCGGGCAGCAGTCTTGATGAAGTCCATTTCTCACTTCTGTCACCCCCCCCAACCCCCACCCCTCTGAGGCCACCACTCACTCTGTGTGACTGACTCTTTATTATCCTCATCCCGTCACTTAGTCAGAGCAGTGACCAGCCGTCGCTTTCTCTTCTGTCCTCTCTGTCATCCCCATTTGCAGCCTCTGGCTGTGCCTGGAGGCTGTCGATCCACCTATCTGCCCCACATCTCTCTAATTCTCTGACTGGACTCTCTTGTTCCCCTCTCAGTGCTATAATTGATGGTGGGGTTATTGTGCCCACTGCTCTGGCCTTAAAGCTGCTCCTCCAGGTCAACACTGCTCCACCATTTAAGACATGCTGGGAATGGGATGGACGCCGAAGAGCCTTTTTCTTTTGTGTGTGTGTGTGTGTGTGTCTTTCTCTCTGTGTGTGCATGTTTGTGTGAGAGCTGCAGTGAGAGCTGTTCACAATTCAATATGATCGTGACAATCACATTTGAAAAGTTTGAATAAGGGACAAATATTTCCTGAGAACTATGTGTTCCTGTGTAGGAACACAAAGTGTCCTGTGTGGTGTTTGCCCTTGGTTTGCATGTTTCAACCGTTGCACAAACCACATCAGTGTGGTGTAAAACGCAATTTTAAAGCATTTTCATTTTAATTCCTTATTAATTTCTAACGCCTGTAATAAATCAAGGTCCTCCTTTTTTTTTTCTTCTTTTACTTTTTATTTGCTTTCACGTGATTTTAATAATAACGATGTTGTAGTTTCTGACAGATTTACAAGGATAAACTGGACCTGAGGCTGAATGATTCAGTACCAGCAGATACTGTACACTGATGTTGACAGCAGGCGTATAGCTTTTCCTTTGCAAAATAAGAGTTGTTAAGTCTGTTTTATCCTCTAAGCTGCTTTACTCTCTTTTTTCCCGTCTCGCCTTGTCCCCGTCTCTGTC
The DNA here is from genome assembly GCF_958295425.1 of Solea solea. Taxonomy (NCBI): domain Eukaryota; kingdom Metazoa; phylum Chordata; class Actinopteri; order Pleuronectiformes; family Soleidae; genus Solea; species Solea solea. The sequence goes on from NC_081143.1 coordinate 2,383,952, forward strand.
TCTCTTTCTTCCTCTCTAACTCTACGCTCGGAGTCCCTCCTCAGCATGGACCTTGTATTTATTACCCTCTAAGTAATCACTTTGCTTTCTCTTTTGATAGACTGTTATTGCTCTAACTAGCTGAGGTCCCTATAGGTATTTGGAGGCTTTCCAGTTTTATTAGACAAAGGCCTCATTATTCAAGGCCAGCATTAAGACTACCATTAGATCCATTTGCCCCCTAGCCACGTGTATCCAGTTGCAGACAATTCATATTACAGCCACTGCACACTTAGTATTTACATCACAAACATACTCATTCCCTGTTGTCAAATTTAAATAAAGATAATATTCTGAAGCCAACACAGCGAGGATATGACCTGTACTGAACTGTGGGCTAAAATAATGAAACATGCCATTATTCCCATGTTTACTTGACTTTATTAGGATTCCCATTAACCATCACACAATCATAGCAGTTACTTTTCCACATTTAGGGTGTAATGTTATACTATTATACTGACCGATGTTACCGATATCACAAACTCAAGTATCGACCGATACCAATATCAGTCATTTTAGAGCATTTTATAAACTATGAAGCTGTTAACGACACATAATGTGCTGAGTCATTGTAACAACTATTGTTCTCCCAAAAAGAAGAAATAAACAGCAAAAACATGATTTCTATTTACATGTTTACAATATGTGCATATAGTGAAGCATGCAACATATGTAGGATTTTTGCAATTATCAATCAATTCTTTATTCTTGAATTATAAAATGTCATGGTCTTAAATGCTGGAACCAGTTTGTCCGTTCTTTTCAACAGGTCAGAAATGTAACCTGCCTGTCAAAAAGAAAATCTGAAGAATCTAACCTTTGTGAAGGCGTGACTTACTGTGGGACGGTTGTATAACATTGCTCTAGGTCTTTACTTGAAAATGTACACAAAGGCATCATATTTGGGGGGCAAGTCTTCAGTTTGCAGATTACTAGTCTTAGTTTCATGGTACGGTAGGAGCATCATTCATTTTCATGATTTATTATGAAAGAAAATTGATGGTTATCATTCCAAGTCTATTTGCTAATTACCGTTATTAAGAGAATAAATAAAACACAATAGAGAATCTCAGCCCATTTCCCCTGTCAACTACCTTCAAGTCTAAATGCTTGGAGCAACATGAGCACAGTGAAGAAAATGGCAAAGAGAAGGGAAAATGATGTCACTAAACTTCCCCTGCAAAAGAAAAGTAAAGATTTATATCAGCAGCCTGGGATCACTTTGGACAGACAAGAAACAAACATAAAAAGGAGGAACATTAAATATGTCTGCTCATGTATTAGAACATCATCCATGACTCGATCAAAGTCTAATGTAGGAATGCTTTTCCAGTTGATAACTGATGATCATAGTTACAATTATTATACTGATGAGATTGTAAAATAGTGTTTTTCAGTATTGCATCTTATATCAGTGTCACTGATGCAGCAGTCATCATGTCATAAAAGAGAAAATATACTAAATATGGAGCAGCATTATGCCCACTTAGCTTGCTGCTGTGTAAACAACAATAGCAAGATTAATGTCATCTGTCCCAAGGATTCAAAACATAAACAAAGAAAAAGACCCTCAACTTGTGGCAAAGACATTCAACTCCATTTTTGATTTCCTCTCTTTCTTTGTTGCAGCTTTTTTAATTTCTTTGTAGCCACCTATATGTCCAATATAGTTCTCATCCTTCCTAATCAATGGCCCCTTATTGGGTTTCTGCGTTTGGTCAAATATCTCATCGCTCTGTGGCCCCTCAGGCAACAGGCTCCAAACTAATAAGAAATCTCCTCAGTCTCTCGGGTTGAGTGTACAGATGAAAAAAATGATTAGTGCTCAGATCGTATGTATCTGTGACTGAAAGCAGATTTTCAAGAAGTTCACAAACTTCAAACTCAACAAAGGAACAAACAATTTCATATGTTTACACTTCTTGAAGAGGATGTTGGTCCATGTTCACGCCGAGTGGAATTTTAAAACAATTCGGTCCGAACTTCAGAACTTATTCAAAAAAACAAACCAACAAAAAACACAATTCTTGTGCAAAAACCCAACCGCTTTGCTGTTGTGTGGCGCTGTGAGTGGAAAAGCAATATTTTCTAATACACAATACCAACACCTTATTGTTGTCAATACAGGGATCAAACAACGATATAACAACACTTGTGTTGTTGAGTATACAAGTTTACAGTAACACTAACACTTTATTGACTTCCATTCATTTCCCAGAGACTTACTCTAACCTCAACCATAACTAACTGTTGGCAAGCGCGGCAGAGATCTGCGTGCTCAGGTCTAGATATAAACAGTGGTGTGACTCAATCCAAACTTAAAACATATTTATTCACAATGGCTTTAATACGCAGGCGTTTTATTCTTTTAGTTCACTTTTTATTCTTGTTTGTTTTTAATTGGTCTTTTCCTGCTTTGATTTGTGTTTTTTACCGTCTGTTTTTAATGCTGTGTGTCTGTGATGCTTTTATTTTGAAAAGCACTTTGGTCACCTGTGGGTTGTTGTAAAGGGCTACAGAAATAAAGCACATTGCATTACAGTAATGAAACATCTTTCTTTTAGTGGCTCAGGTCAGAGTAAGCGAGGCAGACTATAATAGTAAATGGTTTGTTTGTATATAGTGTTAGTGTCTAGTCTTGATGACCACTCACTCACTCACTCACTCACTCACTCACACTTTCATACAGCACATTGTCTATCACTCATCCTTCATACCCGTTCACACGCTGCCAGCACAGCCGTCAGGAGCAGCTATGGGTTAAGTGTCTTGCCCAAGGACACATCAGCGGAGCCAGGAATCGAACCCACATGAAGTCCAAACATAAACTGTCTGTGAAGGTTCTCAGTCATTCAGGTCATAGTCATTTTCTCTTGGTTTCTCTCTGATCCTCAACTTAACCCGAGCAAGACCAGTAGCCTACAGCTGCTGAAGATAACAACAGTAGCATTCACAATATCTCAACCTAGTTACCTGTGCTGTTTGTGAACAGAGCAGACAGAGTGTGTTGTTTGGGGAGAGCTGTCATTACTCTGACTCCCTCATAAATACTGACAATGAGATGCTTTCAGCAGTCTAATCTTTTGACAATGTAGCAGGAGCTAATGTGAGGGGAACACTCTCTTTCTGCTTCTTGTGCCTGGAGATGACAATCCAGATTCTATTCAGTCATTATCACAGCCACAGCCATCCTTACATAGAGAGGAGTGCAGGGAAACAGCAGATTAACAGAAAGTTCCAAAAAGACTCAAAGAGTAGAATGTGCAGGTTTAATGATTTTTAATGCATTTTCAACAGCTACAGTTGTGACTCTTTAACACCGAGCGGATCACTGACGAGTGCACTTTGCATTACCGTAATTATGCGACAGTTTGTGCTATTGGGAAATTTGTTTGTGAAAGCTGAGAAGTTGCACGTCAGAGTCAACGTGTGGTGATCACAGTAACTTCACTCACGCTGTGATCAGTGAGGAGAGAGCTGGAAAAAAGCCTGGACATAAGTTTTTGCACATTGAGAAAGAAAAAGATGTTTTTTATGATTGTTTTTCTTCATTTTAAATGAATACACTATTTTAACATGCAGTAAATTGTAAATAACCGCCGGATATTTGAAGCAAAGGCACTTTTCTGGGCCTTTTATGGTTAAAAAAAGCACAAAAAAGTCCAGGTGGACATTTTGAGGCTTATAAAAGTTTAAATTCAAGGAGTCACTGACACCAGCACAACATGAACAAACCTTAAAACCACAAAAAGTGGTTTGAAACAGTGATTAATGGTGTGACCAGTCATGACAACGACAACAAACAAAAGTGCTCTGTGTTGCAATCTAGTTTCTAACATAGATAGAATCACACAATGTTTTAGGTTTGAGGGCTTGTGTTGTTAATGCTTCACCTCCCACAGGAGGTTTTTGGCGTCTGGAGTTAGATGTCAGCACATTTGTCACAGAGGAAGTTTTGTGACACACCTAAGATTTACATGTCCAAACATCACGTCTGTAAAACACAGGTGTGTGTTGCACAAGTGCGTGTTCAGGTGTGTGTGTGTGTGTGTGTGTGTGTGTGTGTGTATTTGTCTCTCAACATTTGTGCCAACAGGTTCATGTTGTCCTAAAAAAAGTTTGTTTTTTATGTATGGGTATGTGTCAGATGTGTATATATACACACATATATACACATATATGTGTGTGTATATATATACATATATACAGTATGTGTATATATATATATATATATATTAGGGCTGTCAACAGATTACATTTTTTTAAAAACTAATTAATCTCACATTTTCATTTGTTAATCTAGTTTAAAAGTTTTTCTTTTCTTCTGATGACTAAAGTAATGAGTAATCGGACAGTGTTCATTTCAGACACCATTGTTTAATTGTGTCTTCTTTCTTTTTAAACACAGAACGACACATAGAACTATGTGATTTCAAAGAGACACAAGCCTATCAAGTGCCAACCAGGTCATCCTCTATGCGACAAGAACATGTGTTAACATCACACAAAACAATCCACCTGATAATGTCCTTAAGACAAAGAGAGAGAGAGGGAGAGAGGGAGAATAGGAAAGCACAGTCAGCCATGCAGCGTAGGTGTGCAAACGGAAGTCTCCGGTCCACTGCCAGCATATTACAGACACTATAGTTTGCCACATACTTTCCACACGTTGGCGATCACGCATCTGCTTTTTTGTCAATGAATTGTGCCATGACACCCAGGTAGTCGTCATATGGCACAAAACTTTTGTTTTATTGATGGTTGCGACGCTCAGACTCTTAAAATGAAGCCTACCAGCCCATCTTCAGATACTAACTTTCTGTCTCTCATATCTGACTGTTTCACGCCGATAATTCACGTCTTTCATGTCAAAGGTCAACGCACATCAGAAGTAAACAAACTGCGTTCAATTATGTTGTCGAGGTAATCTATATATATATATAGATTAATCTATATATATATATATATGTATATATATATATATACACACACTTTAATGGGTGTTGCTTAAGAAGCACTTTGAAAAAATGGCATGTCATCTTCTGCTGGCCATTAACCAGCATCCTTGATCATTTTAATAGTCCCTTTATACTGGATCTCTCTGACTTTACACTGATTGGACAAACACTGGTGTCCCCAGTGATATGAGAAGAATACATTGAGGAGCTATTGTGGTTTTCCTGGGTCTCCCTTTGTATTGTTTACTGGGTCTGCTTGATTGCCCTCTGTCCAAATCAGAGGGTACAGGAAGGCAGGGCAGGGGTCTGCAGGGACACACTGTGTTGTGGACTGTCCCAACGTGCTAAGAATATTCAGTCAACACATGCAGCCATAGCTCAGTAAACGCATACAAACACAAACACAGAGTGGGAGTCATACATTTGTGCACCAGGGACCATATGGCTGTGCATAAATGTTATGGTGTCTACTTGTGTGTGTGTGTGAGGAAGCCATGTCTGTCTCCACGTCACAGACAATTACCCCCTTTGTGACTTTGCTTTTCACAGTGGGAGAACACAGCAGACCCTCATCACTGACAGTGGCACATACAACTCTAAACATGGTATTACTGGCTCGATATGGGCATAGTTTGAATAAATGTATACATACATATTTCCCTCTGCTCTGGGCTTTTCTCCGCTTCATTTTTTAATGACTATTTTCATCATCTCTCACCATCGGGCCACATAGCTCATTGCTTGTGGCGGCCAGTCCAGTGATAGGAGAGCAAAAAGCTGCTTTTCTCCTCTGTAATCTTCACCCACCTCTGATTTTTATCTGTTAATCCCTCATTTAAAACTCATAATTAAGCTAATTAGACACTATCTTGGTGTCTAACTGCCCCTTAATGGAAAGATAGTCGGACTATGAAAAGAGCAAGGTTACATCTCGGAGTTAAAACTCGATAAATGCTAAAGGCCATCACAGTCATTCAAGCTTTAAATAGTTAGTAGATGGACACACCACACACACACACACACACACACACTTAATCTGCTGTGTAGTTAGGGGCGGGGAGTAGGTTTGTGGAATTCATGGTCATCGGTTCAGAGAAGGTCTGGTCTTGGCTAAACTTGCTCAGCAGAGATGTAACATGAGCATGCACGTCTTTATCAAAGTGTCTTTTTTCATTTTAAGGAACAAGTATGAAAGAATTAAGAAAGAAAGCAAAGAAAGATCAGGAACGCTGCTGCTGTCAGTCTTTCACCGAGGAACGTTTGTCCTTCGTGTTTTAATCAGCGTGTGCTTGTTTGTGTATGAATATATTTGTATTATATATAAGTAAAACTGCACACATGTCATGATGTCATGAATCACATTGTTGCCCAATCCCTGAGACATTATAGATCTGAGACTGACCACTTGCATCATTTTGAATAGAAAAGTGGTCCCTGATGGAGCCAATTTTCAACCAATCCTGTTGCTGCTCAGTTTAGGTACCAAACATAGAAGCAGAGGTCACCAATACACAGCATTACATACAGTAAATGTATGTAGTGCTGAGCTGGGAGGAGCCAAAGTAGCAAAAGGGAAGGCATATTTGAAGAAGAGGTTGTTGTATTAAAGAATACCCTGTGAGGAATCCCTTCCCCTCAGTGAACATAGGAGAACCTATGTAGCCTTCAGTTTAGGGCTGCGATGATTGCTCAATTCATTGATTATTAATCGATTGCTAAATGAATTGTCTGCTAAAACAAGCTTTCTGTTTTTTCAGCTTCTTAATTGTGAATATTTTCTGATTTCTTTGCTTCATATAACAAATGATCATTAAAACTGAGTCATTTTGGTTTGTGGGCAAAACAAGACATTTGAGAACAGTTTGTTAAATGCACTGAAAATTACAAATACATGTAGCGCATTAATGGAGAAAATCATCGGCAGATTGATTGATTGATTATGGAAATCTTTAGTGGCAGCCCTACTTTATCATCATTGAGAATATAAATATGTTTAGTTTGTAGTAACATGGCAACAAGACCCACTCCTGCTGTAAATAATGAAAACAACAATCCATACATTCAGGAGATTGTACACACAAAAATAATCAAACAGAGAAATAAATAAATATTTATTTATTGTATTCTACTTTGTTATTAATTCTCCTTAATCTCACACACCGGACCTTTAAACATGTTTTTGCTTTTAACCAGATTAGTGTCTTAATTATGTGTTCAGATTGAATGTGTCATCAAAGTGACTTTCTATCTCTTTAACTCTTTAACTTTCCCACCCGAGAAGAGTGGCACGACTTTACTAAAACACGCTGTGTTAGCCTGTAACTTCCTCTGCCATCTTGTTGTGATTCACACGACTGTATGTTGTAATGGTTCCTGCACACACACACACACTGCTGGGAGTTTTGACAGTCTGGTCATTTGCTGTCAACACAGCTGCTGAGAATCAGCAGGTGTTGATATAACATGTTCATTTCAGTTTGCTCCCGGAGCAAAGTACAAACGGAAGCCCAGTGGGTCCTATGCATGAATGAATGAATGAATGAATGAATGAATGTTAATGACATTTAAGCCCATAGACAACATCTTTAATTGTGTATGGGCTTTGTAAAGCTGTAACATGCTCCTCTTTCAAACAGGAGTTGATATGGTGTATTTCCCCCGGCTCTACTCGCCTCGGCACGGCACGGCACGATTAGGTCGCATCTCCACTACAAAATAAGTACCTGCTTAATGTGGGCGGAGTCTGTGGTGACTTAACCCACGTTAAAGCACGTTGTTAGGATTGTGAAGTAGTTTTAAGTGATCTACAGTTCAGCGCTGTTCGGCTTGATTTGTGTGTGGGACGTCTCTTCCTGTGACGCCACTCTGACCAATCATCGCATAGTTACCTACTCAGCACGCTTTTGGAACCTCAACTGCTGTTGGAAATGTCCACTCAGAGGCTTGAAGGTCAAAAACACTTCAGCTTGTTAAACTCAAAAGAAATACAATAGAACAGCAGCAACATAAATTAATAACAAAGACACACGGGAGTGACACTGATTTTAACCAAAAGACCTGTTTTCAGGGTTCTTACGGGTGCTTGAAATCCTTGAAAATGCTTGAATTTTAATGTTGTGTCTGCAAGGTTTGAACAGTGCTTGGATTTTGGATGCTTGTGCTTGTAAATGCTTGAAATTGTCACCGTATGTTTCTCACAATGAGCAGCGGTCTGACTGAATAGATAATCACATATTTAATGGAAAATAAAAATGAGAGCACTCTGCTTGGTTCTGTATGTTTTCATGTTTAATGTTTATGCAACGTTGCCTCCCTGAGACCGACATGTTCTTGTCATTTTAATGAGCGCTGGCTGGAAAATGACAAATATAAATAATAATAAAATAATAATTTATATTATAAATAATATAAACCATAGGTAAACTGTGGACCATCCTTGTGTAGCCTGTGCAAAGACTTGTCGTCCTCGCGACATGAGCTGTGTCCCAATAAGGTTGAATCACAAAATCCCTGTCGATGTTTAATGATATAAAAGCAAATATTATCTTTTCTTTTTGTATTATTATTTTAGAGTTTATTTATATATTTTTTTACATATTCTGTTTTTCAAAAACAGTTTTTCAGGATGTGTGATTGAGTGATACCTTTGTGTGACAGGGCCGGCTCCACGCTGGGGCAAACATACTTTACGTCTCTCTTCCCCCCTCAAATCAAAATTTGTGGAATTGAAAATATTATTTTAAAAAGATGAGGTTCAGGGAAAACAAAAGTTCTGCATGTGTGTATCAGTGGCTTCTGCTTCACTTGCAACATAACCTCCTCTCCCCTCCAGTCCCCCGTCACTAAATATCCACTCACTAAGATAATGAGTCAAATTGTGTAGTTCCACCAGCAATTTGAAGAGATTACGCTTTTGAGCCAACTGGTCTACTTTTGCTTGTTAATAGTGTTATATCATCTCTGTTAACGTTAACACTTTCAGTGTGTTTGTATTCAGATCACTTACAACCGCTGTAAGGTCCTGGAAAAGCTTTAAAACTGACCTTGAAAGTCCTTTAAAACCACTTGAATTTGACCATTGAAGAGGTGACCATCACACTGTGTTTTTCCCATCTGCCTCCGGCACTTGCGGAAGCTGAGTGAAATAAAATGTGATTATGACAGAAAGATTGAATGGGCACAGGTTTTTTTTTTGTTTTTTTTGTTTTGTGCGTGTAAAAGTAAAAGTTTTGAGCCGGTCTCTGAGGATTGCAGTGACTTGATGTTGTTTACACTCGTCTCCCTGCCTTCACTTCCCCTGAGTCCTGTCTTTGTAGCAATCCCAGCATTCTGTTCACTGCTCCACTGCATCCATATCGCACTAATGATCATGGGAGTGGACAGCTTCTTAATGCAGTAGTGTCATCGGTGCTGCTTTCTGATAGCAGCTCCATTGCACTTGACGGGACTCAAATATATCTCCCCCCCCCCCACACACACACACACACTCACACACTTACCAGATCGACTAATATGGTTTTGGAACACCCCGGTGGAGGTGTATTAGATATGTGCCACATCACATTTTCAATCTATGATTACAAGACACATCGTTTTTCATTGGTCATGATCAATTAAATAATTCTCTGAAGTATTGAGATCTTTTACTTAAGACATTACAAAGTCCCACACACACAAAGTTTCAAGTGAATAATTTATAAATGACCAAACTGTGAGTAGCATTTAACCCTTAGTGCTCACCTGGCATAGATCTGTGCTGCAGGTGGAATTATACACAACTGCTTGGATCCTGACATCCTGAGGGTGTGTGTTCAGGCGTTTTCTTACGTGTTGATGAGACAAAGTTACGATTCATTTTATGTCACATTTTTAGTAGCGATATAAAGTAGCAATTATTGTGCAGAAAACTGAAAATGTATTTTCTTTTTCTTTATAAAAAATGAGCCAAGTGAACTTTGAACTGCGACGTATTTCCAAATTTCACAAATTCAAGCCGATTTCATCAGATGTTCTAGGTTAAAGGATATAAGACACTCTATGTTGCACATTCTTATAGCCTCTGTATATAAAATGCTCTGTGTTCTCAGGGTTAATGTGGTAAAAGGATGAGGTGAATTACGTTAATAATGACTTTATTTGCTGTCATGCAGTTACATTTAAATACTTTCTATAAGCTTTTTAAATTGTTTCTGACCACAGTGTATGTGTGATGTCATCCAATCACGTCTGCTCTCCCACACTGTGCTGGAGCGCTCCCATCCGGTGCAGCTACAGAGCTGCTCAAGGTGAACATGTGACGTGTGTGGCTGATTGTTCCACTCACGTGTGTGTGTGTGTGTTTTTGTTTTCTAAGTTGACCTAAGTTCACTCAAATCACACATTTGTCATTGTTTCAAATGTATCATTATTCCATAAAAGTAACATGTGTAACAAATGTAACACCTCCTGTTACTGACCTAGACTGAAACGACCAAACCAGGTCCCAGTACAGCTTGTACACATGTGTTCACATTAAGTGTTACATTAAAAGAACATTTAAATGTGTAAACCAGTGGTTTTATTCACTGAGGGTTTGAGATATAGGCAGCAAAATAAATAGTCTCAATAAAACTTTTCGTCGTGAGGCTAATGGATTATTTAGTCCAGCAAGGAGACTAAATAAGGAGTTTCTGGAAAGAGATTTGTTTTCTTCTTTTGTTTGAGTATAAGAAATGTGATGGAGGCAGGAATCTGTGTTACTTCCACAACATTGTCAAATAAATGAAAAACTATTGACATGGCAAGATAATCCCAAAGATAAAATGATTGTTGTTTTTTTTGTAATTTGGATAATCCATCCATTTAAATCTGCCAGAGAGTGAATGGGAGAGATTATGCATATTTATGTGAAGACATCTGGGGATGGTCCATCACAACTCCAGTGGTCTCAGTGCCTCTGACTTTTTTTTTTTTTCCTTTCCCCACTCGTCCTTTCTTTCTCTATGTCTCTCCTCCCATCCTCCATTCTTGCAGTTCATATTTCAGTTTGCTCCCAGGAGCTCGCAAGTCTGTGCCAGACGGAAATTCGCTGAGGCTGCAGGAGCCCCCTTGGAGGCCACATGGAGGAGGGACAGGAGGGGAACAATCAAGCCCAGTCCTCCCTTGCTATCCCTCCCTCTCCTTCTCTCCCATGTTTTTTCTCTTTCTCCCATACACTCCTTTCCTCCCCCTCCTGTCTTCCACTGTCTCTTCTGTATCCAGCCTGCCAGGCTACACAGGTCCTCAGGGTGACTTGCTCTTGGCTCATGTCCCTCTGCTCAGAGCCCTCTCCTCTCCTTCTTCACCCACCACTTCCCTTCAACACACACACACACACACACACACACACACACTCTGCTCCTTCCTTTTCCAGCTCTTTCCCTGGGGGGAAGACGGTGAGGCCATCCAGTCCCGAGCTGTCCATCAGCGATGGTGTTTACTTGCAGCGTGACAGGCCGACACATCTGGAGCACATATTCACTAGTGTTCACACTCTTTCTCCCTCTCACTCTTTGCTGGCCCTCTATATATCCTAAGTCTGCCACCAGACACATTCCTCCAGCTCATTTTAGGGCCCTTTGTCATCGTTATGGCGAGCCCACCTCTAACTTTCCTGCTGTCTCACTCTCTCTCTCGCACACACACACACACAAAGATTTGTTTTCATCCATTTTCCTCTTTCTTTCACCCCTCCAGTGGTTTTTCATTTGCATGAGAGAAATTGAAGTTAACCACCAGCAAGGGGTTTGGGAGTATGTGGAGGGCAGTGGGGTTGAGAGTGAAGCAGTGATGGGGATGGGGATGGGGGGTGGTGGGTGGGGGCAAAAGTCAGACTAAATCCACCCAATTTTCTTTCTCTGTCTCTCTCTTTCCTTCACTATCCATGTCTCTATCTCTTTGCCGGTTCCCCTTTTCTACTTTTCAGTGAAGGGAAACTAATTACAGCAGCTCCTTTTGCTCCCTTTTGGATACCCATGGCTACAGGTCTAAAGATGTGACACCCCCAAACCCCCCCTCCCTCCAGACACTCAGTTATCCTTCAACCCCACCCACCCACCCTGCATCCCAGGCACCCACCCACCCAGTCTGTTTTCCCAACATTCCTTTGCTGGTGTGTGACTGTGATGGCTTGTCATCTCGCAGGAATGTCCTGCTCTCCCACCTCGTCCCCCTGATTTGGCGTGAAGCATTTGCTCCTGGTTTCCGACTCTGCACATGTACACACACACGCAGGCACACACTCGAAATGCTGTTTTTTGAAAAAAAAGAAAAATGTGTTCATACAGATGGTGTCCATTGGGCCACATACCAACCCCTGGCATGAGGCCACAACAAGCACAGCCATTCTTGATAGTCCCCAGCTTGTTTTCCAACTGTAAAAAGTGTGCACAAAGTTATTTTATCTTATGTTGCCTGTGGTAAAAGGAGCAATTTACTATGAATGGCAATCGCTGATGACTAAAAACAGCTTACAAGAGTGGTTTTATGAGGGGAAGACGACAAAAAACACCACTTGTTTCATACATAAACTTTGCAGCTAATAAACCGTTGTCAGGCAACAGTGTGCAAACTTAATAAAAGGGTACAAAGTGCAGAAAATAGCAACAGTTTATTTCATTGTTGAACAAATGAACATGGCTTTAGTTTTGGGTGGCCTCGGCACAGGTAAATAGGAGAGATCCTGTAATATGACGCACGTGTGACATGTTTAGACAAGACTCAGTTTGGATAATGACTTTCCTCCAGTCCATGCATGTTTTATATGGTGACGACTAATCAGAGGCCTACTGGCACACGGGAACATGCTATAGTTAATGACCCGAGGGAGCACTTTCATTGGAAGGCAATAAGGAAGAATACATGGGTGTGTGTGTCTGTGTGTCTGTGTGTGTCTCTGTGTGTGTGTGTGTGTGTGTGAGAGGGAGAGAGCACACACGACATAGTCTTCTGATTGGCATCATCCTTTGGAGCAAGTCTGGCTCTTTCTAGATCCGGATGCCATGTGCATGTGTGCGATTGTGTGTGTGTGTGTGTGTGTGTGTGTGTGTGTGTGCATGAGCATGTAGGAGATATCACCAGTCTCTCATGTTTATTCAGTGCAACGCCTGGATGACCAGGACTTATCCGCTGTCCTGATTACCCTGCCTGGCCTGCCACCATTAATCCTTCAGAGACCCCAGACCCCTTAAACAGCCCAACCTCACACACACACACACACACACACACACAGACACACACACACACAGACACCACACACATTTTCAGTATATATATGAAGGACATATTGTTTACCTCTTATATATATACACACACACACACACATTAAATAAAGCTGTACCTTTCTCGTGTTGCTCTCCTTTTCTCTCTCAGGGCAGAGTGTCTGTGTGCATGGCTTTATGTTTTGTCATTTTGGGCCACCGGGAACCTTCCAGGCCTCTCTCAAGGTCTTTTGTCCTTTCAAATCTCAATGAATTCTGAGTGTGTGCACATGCATGCGTGTGTGTGTGTGTGCACATGCATGTGTGTGTGTGTGTGTGTGTGTGTGTGTAAGGAAAGAGAGAAAAAACAACGTAGAAGCAGAAATGATTCACTCTCATTTGTGCTGCAGTATTTTCTTTATCAGCTCTTGTAAGTCTCTGTGAAGGCCCAAGTAATTATATTTTATGTTGAGTAAAAATGACTGTATTGTAGTTCTTTTCCCATAACAAGCATATTTTTCTTTGGAGGCACATGGTTTTTCTGGTAAGGGGCCTATTGCAGCAAACGGACTGTGGAAGCATGCGGCTGCTAGTGTGCATGTGTGCAAGTACGAGTACACGTGCACTCAGGGCACCGGGGTTCCTTTCAGTAATAGCCCCTGTGCCAAGAAAAAATATTGACCCTGGCCGTGTTCCCTATTCTGGTTTTGCCCATAATAAATGATGCAGATTAGAAAAGTAGAAACACATTGGGTTGATAAGTAGCCTTTGGAGCACACTTGCTATGCCATTGAGGTGGGAGGGGGGGCTCTCTTGTCTCACTTTTCCTAAACTCTTTAGTACTGCAGTGACTGAAGGGCAGTCGTGCTGTGTGTGTGTGTGTGTGTGCGTGCTATTGTGAGTTTTATCTGTGGTCTGTGTACATTCAGAGAGTGGTGAGGGTGTTTGGACTCTGAAGGAATGACAATGCTGTGTGTTGCCAAGTTCCATTTGAATATACAATACACAGTAGGGAACCCTCTCATTATAAACAGAAGTTCATACTCGTGGGTGTGCAGGGGTGCACATAAATAGACACACACACACATATATATATGCAAGCTCCTCTGCACAAACGCACATGTGCTGGAGCATGTACAGCTGGGATGAGAGCATGACTAGTTCTTATCTTGAGGTTAAGGAAATTACCTTAAAGTAGAACAGTGGGTGTGGCTGGAGGATCTGTGGGTGGGGTTTGCATTTGAATAGATCCTCCTGCACTTGGTGAAATATTGCTGATGATTCTGACGTTGAGGCGACGTCACAGAAAGAGTTTGTCCGTCTTTTACATTTTGACATCTTTTCTTTTCCTTCTGAGGACAAACTCACACATAATCAGCAACAGCCCAGCAAGTGCAGTGTAGTCAGGGTTCACAACATCCGCTCATCAAAAACACTTCACACTTAATCAACAAGTCCCTGGGGACAGGAAGACATCAGCTATGTTGGAAATCCATGACGGACACATTCACTGTATGTACAGTACTGAAGAGACTGCACACACACAAATGCTTGCACTGCTATTCTTTGAAGGACACATTAGGACAGCCTAAGAAAGCGTTATCCCTAACCAGAACCATAAATCTAAAACTAACCGCAATTCAAATCTTACATCTAAACCTAATCAGTTCCTCAGAAATGAGGTTCCGCTTCGTTAGGACCAGGTTTAGGTCCCCATGATGTACACAAGTGCAACGTTTATGCCAGAAAACATCCTAAAGAGGAAACCGTTACACACACACACTTGTACTTGAGTCATCTTCTCTGACTCTTTCCTCTCCTCTGACATCGTTCCCTCTCTCCCCTCCTGTCCCTGTCTTCTCCTTTTTCCCATAACAAATAACAGTGCAAAATTCCCCTCGCTTCTCTCCTGGGGAATTTTCATTACCGCCCAGTCCCCCTGCCCAGAAGGACTCCCCGCCTTGAACTGTTCAACAGCTGTGGTGTGGACACTCTCTTCCAAAACAGGCCCACTGTTCACAAACACCCGCTGGACTCAGGGTGGGGACACTGTGTCAACTTCTACAGCTCCAGAGATTGAGCTTCCATCACATGTGGCCCACCTCGAGGCCCCCTTTACCTTGGGGGGGGGGATCAGACCTGAGGCTGGGCCCTCACCTCTTCTGGTTTTAGTTTCAGCACAACAACATTCTCTAATCAGCTGGTGTACAGGAGAGCAGAGAAGGGTAATTCAGCCTTATTTTGGTTTAAGTTGTGTCCAATATTTGCTGCTTGTTGAAAATGAAAAGCAGGTCTGCACAAGTTAACTCATTAACTCATTAACTAACAAGTCCAACTGAAACGTTACTACTGTACGGGTCATTTTGATCAACACCTGCATATGGCCCATAGGTACATTTTTAGGGCAACTCCACTAGGCACAAGAGTCAGTGAGGTTAGGGTTAGGACTAAAAAAGACAAGGCTAGGCAGTAAGTTACAGACAATGATGTACATTTTTTTTGCGTACAATGCTTTAACCACTCAGCCAACCACCGGTGGAAACCTTGTCGAAGCTACTATTGCCGTCACTTATACTACCACTAGGGGCACCTATTTTAAAAACGTACCTATAGGTCGTAATTCCTGCATACGACCCACAGTTACATTTCATTGGAAGACTCCAATTAACTCAATTCTATGAGTCCTCGCCTCATCGCCCCAAAATAACAGACCGAACCCTGTGAACGGCTTGTTGTTAGACATTTGTGGCTCCATCACCCAATTCAACAAAGACTATGATGGACACACAGACAGATGGACGGAGGGACAGAGATAGATAGAACGATAGATGGATAGATGATCTGCCCATAGCAAGAGCAAGACGAGGTGCCATAATCAAAAGAGATTACTCATCGCATGCTGTGACGCCCCACAGTCAAATGCAAAGCAGCTTAATTTAAAACACACTTCATTTAAATAGATGAAAACTACATGGGAGATGAGTCGCCTTGTATTCCCACTTGGCGACATGTATTTCCGTTGGATCAGCAGAACGCGATTTGCTGGCTGGAGGGGGCTTTCATAGAGGTGGCAGTGCATTTGTTGGCTTCCCTGAGACCTCTGCGTGTGTGTGTGTAACTCTGATCTCAAGTCTTCCTTGGAAGAAGTTCGGAACACTTGGCAGCAACGACAGTGGAAGTCCCCAGCACTTGGCCACAGTCCTGCCTGCTGTGTGTGTGCGTGTGAGTGAGTGTGTGAGTGAGTGTGTGTGTGTGTGTGTGTGTGTGTGTCCTTGCACGGAGGAAACGGCCCATTTGCATGTGCTGGAGCTGAGATGGGATCAGTGTGTGGGAGGTATTTTGTTCATATACGAAAAATGAGATTATTAAGGAGCAGACAATACTTGACCACAAGAACACAGCTTGTTCCCATTTAACACTGGTGTCACAGTTCATTTGTGTACCTTAAGGGATGGTTCCGTGCAAAATAGAAATGCTGTAATTGTTCTCATTACTTCTGCTCTCACCATGACAGTCAAAACCCTCTGAAGCTTTCAGAAGCACAATGAAATGATGAATAACCTTCCATGGTTTGATTTGCTCCAAATCACCAACTCCATATTTTTACAGCTTAAACTGTCCAAGCAATATGCACAACATCACTGGAAAACATCATATATATATGTATATATATACACATATATATATACATATATATACATATATATATATGTATATATATATGTATATATATATACACATATATATATATACATATATATACATATATATATATATATATATATATATATATATATATATATATATATATATATATGATGTTTGGGCTGTCAAACTATGCCCGTGCACTCTAATGTTAAAGAGTTCCAGTTTGTTTTTGATATTTTTAAACATTTGAAAACATTCTCTCTTTTACAAAGGCTTCATAAAAGAGAAAGCACCATGTTTACAGTCTTATAATAACTCAGGTATCATCCTATCAATCTTAACCAAGAGCTTATTGCAGAGAAAAGGAGGAACTCTGGTGTGCAGGTTGATTTCAGTAGCTGGTGGGAGGTACAGTCACATAGTGAAGGGGTTTATTTGGTTGGGAGACACCTGGCCTGAATGGAGGCACTCGTAATATTATAAGGCTGCTGCTCCTGACCTCTCTCCCTCGTCCTCCTCCTCCTCCTCTCTGCATCCACCCTCTTTCTCCTCTCTTCTCTCCACTCCACTTGCTCCTGCTGCCCCCCCCCCCCCCCCCCCCCCCGTCCACATTCCATTCACCAGGATACCTCTCCATCCTGTCCCAAAGGACTGTGTCCATCTTTGCGTGTGTGTGTGTGTGTGTTGAAGGATGTGTCCTACAGGCCTTGCCTCTGGTCACTTTATTAAAGTGTGTTTTAATTTACTCCTGTGCTCCCGTGAGCTGCTGTATCCTGACACACACACACACACACACACACACACACACACACAAAGCAGCCCCTCTTGGGACATGGCTTATTAACTGCACTCCTGCCTGTCAGAGAGTCGGTGGTGGGGGGCAATACTTGTGTACCACATTCCTCAGTGTGGTCTAGCTGTGTTGATTTTTTAAAATCTTATTAATGCAATAAACACTGGCAGACAGACAGACTGACAAAACGCAGCTTAAGCATGCACACACACTATATTGTTATAGTGATATACACAGACACACGTGAACCATGAACAGGCATATATAGATATATGGCCCTCAATGGAGTCTTTATGGAGTAAGCAGCAGGTTATTTATTTTAAGAACCTTACAACTAATTATCACTGAGCAATAATCACTATTATGTTTGTGGATTTACTCAGAGAGGATACAGATGATTGATCAAAGAGTGTATTTTATAAGTGACAAAGACTCACCATGACATGGATGTATCTACAGTGCCGTATATCTCTATATCCCATTTCTTCTATAATTCATGTGACTCAAAGTCACACACCCACCACCACCACCACCCTACCCTGTACATTATTCCCTGTTTCTCCTCTGTACCAGTATTAAATATAAAGGGAGGAGCAGGAGTCTGTCTCAAAGGAAGGGAGAGGAGTCATGTTGGGCTATCCTGAGGTCCTTGTGTGTGATGCAGGGGCCTCAGGCCCTCATCTGAGTCTCACAGCAGACACTTCAGGGCACAGCCAGAGGGGATTTTCAACTCTGTGTGTGTGTGTGTGAGTGTGTCACTGTGTTTCCATCTACCAGGGACATAAGCAGCATAAATAGTAGTGTTGTGCACTGGATAGTTTTGTGTATGCACACGAGCGCGTGTCACCCCGGCGACATGTGTCTCCTGCATGCAGAGTGACTGGAATGGCCTGCTTTACATGTGTCACTTGTGAGTAGCTTGTGAAAAATGTATTAAGAGTGTGGAAGGACCAGCTGGGGTAAGAAAGGACCAGGGGGGACGAGGCCGGGGCAGGAAGGAGGAGGGAGGGAATCAGGGAGTAAGGGGCACAGCTGTAGGGGATTAATGCCCAGAGTGGAGGAGCTAGAGCCCAGGAATGTTCCCCAGTGCACCCTCAGGAGGGAGGTGAAAGGTAGGGAGTGCAAGGAAAGGCGAGGGCACAGGCCTCATGTGTCCTGCACTGCACTATCTTTGTGAATGTTTGTGTGAGCAGAGGAGGGGACAATATTTCATCCTTGTCAGTCTTATCCACCATCTCAATCTACCCTCGCCACCTCCTCCCCCCCCCCCACCCACTCCTCCTCAGGCACTTTGGCAGTGATCAGCCCCAGTTCACGAGACTTCTCCTCCCTGCCTGCTGTCTGTGTCACATTCTTTGTCTGGTGAGTGCAGTGATTTATTGATGGACACAGGAAGCAGTGAGTGTGTGTGTGTAATTGTACGGTTATGGTCAAGAGTGAAGAGAAGGGCATCTATCAGACATCCCTACATTGTCACTAAAATATCGATCATCCCTGTTCACCACACCCTGAATAGCAGCCTAAAGCTAAAAGGTCTAAATGAAATAATAAACAGGTATGACACAGATTCAAGCAATAAAGTCTTCTGGGGAGTTTTCAGAGGTTTTTCCTGACCACAAACTCAAAGCTGCATCAACGTGTGTTTCCGTACTTCATGGTCTTACCCAGTCTTACCCACCATCACTAACAACCATACTATTATTATTATTATGCATTTATAACTATGATAGTATTATTGATTAGTGTGTTCTGTAATACATTATCATGATGTCTTGTAGTCCATCTGCTCTGGGGATTCTTCCTCTGTGAATCTTTAGTTGTTTCTAACACAAACCATATGAACCACAGTGTTTTGGCACAACACGCTCCCTCTAGTGCACCGTGCCCTCCACCTCACACCTCCTGCTCAAATCAGTCCCCTCTTTGTCTCTTCACGGACTCTGGTGCCTCTGGTGCCTCTGCCGCCTGTCACTCCATCCAAATGTCTCAGTGTTGACAGTTGTCAGGGGCAACCCACTCATTTGCCCGTGACGTGTTCAATGGGGCTGCACTGATCCCCACTGACGACTGTGGCACTGGACGAGCGCCTGTCGCGGTGACTGTAAACCTGTCCGTCCGTCCTCATGCTTGTTCACCCATGTGTCTTTTCCTCCTATTTGGAAACCACTCCACCTGGTTCGGACAATTACCTCATATCCACTTGTCTCCCGTTGCCGCCTTAACTCAGCTTTCAGCCACTTAAGTTGTGATGGACTAAAAGGGATACTTCAGCCACCGCCGGGCCCCAGCACTGTTATTAGATGCTCAGAGTTTTGTTGACAGCTCATAAAAAAGGCTGTACCCTCTTATTGTGTGTCTATGTGTGTAAAAAGGGTACTAAAAACCATACTCTGTCCCAGGGGAATTTAACACAACTGCTAGGTGTCCATTAATGCCTCTGCATGTGTTTAAGCCCTTCAGGTCTGTCTTTTCTGAGAACCACTTCCTACTTGGAGTGATTTGGATTACCAAAAGCGAAAGGAAAGCATCACTGTCCCACTCCGTACACCGTGTCCTGCCACCAAGTACAAGCTCAGATACTGTTCCCAGTCTGTACTAGGGTGGGGTGAGATAGCAGGCCAGCCAGCCAGGAAGGAAGGAACTTGGTCTTACATGGATACAGGTCTCAACACATCACCTCCCAGACACTGACGCTAATACTAACACTTCAATTCCCAAAGACCTGATACACTTCAGGTAGAGAACACGCACTTGCACATGTACGTCAAACAATATTTTTCCAGCGTACCCACGCACATAAACACAAAGTTATGCTTCCTCTCACTGTCATTAGTCCTGAGAGACGTCTTGAAACGTCAGGTGATATCATAGCAGCCCAGGAACAAACAGAGCAATTCCCTTAATCTTCACATGACTTCTCAGCACTTAGATGATGCTTAATTACCAGGGAAAGTTTAAACATCTGCTTTTATTCAATAGCCTTTATTAGCATGACTCACCCTTTTTGCTACTGCCAGCCACTTTCTGCACTCAGCATCACATTAAAAAGAAAACAAAAACAGAGAAAAAACACACAAAACAACTAAATAAGGTACAAGCCAGGCTTTCACGGCTACTTAGTCTTTCATAATTCCAAAGCCATGAACAAAAAAAAACATTCAGCGGAGAACAAGGGGAGTGAAAGGCGGCACGCTGTTGTATTTAAAAGGGGAAGTGCAACATGAACGGTAGGAGGGAAGCGATCGGTGCTTGGTGGTCCCGCAGGAGCAATGAATGGTCTTCCTTTGTAACTTATTCCCACTTGTTTCACTGAGGTGCTGCAGTCATTTGCACCATGAATCAATTCCCTCATATTTTGAATACATTTGATACACTGTCCTCAATTACTTTACATAATTCTCTGCCACTAAGAGCCATTCCCCAAAATGTCAGGGTTTCAAACTGTGCGGACGGCAGCAGTCTGCACGGCCTGATAAACTGCTAATGCTCTCAATAGGGATCTGTAATTACTTTCTCCTTTAAACCTGAAGATAGAAATGTTGGGACGCTATTGTCGGGATGCTATTGATACGAAACAGCGTCTTGTCACTAAACCCGCGGTTTCTACAGTGTGTGTGCGTGTGTGTGTGTGTGTGTGTTGCAGCAGCAGTGTTCAAAGCAGAGCCAGGATGTCACCATGACCTGGTCACTATGTGAGGAAGGGAGAGAACATGGACTGACAAAAGCAGATGCTGAATCTTTAGGCTTTACTTTGATTAAAAATGAACCTTTAAATTACATTAATCATTCATGTCATGTCACTGCACCTTCCTCTTCACCTGACAGGAGAATCAGTGCCCCCATCTGTTCATCCGACAACAACTAAACAACTCCACCCTGTACTGGATCTGCACAGGCTACACACGACAAACTTTAAAAGATCATTTTGTTTCAATAATAACTTGAGGTTAAATGATGGAAATCCAGAGCTATTATTTTCATTTTTAATTCATCTTGGCCAAAAGTGTCTAAGGAATGTAACAATCCTGTGTTCTGACACTGAGCCAAGAAACTCGACCGTGGACGGACTGATAAAGAGGCAATGATCTTTGGGGAAAGGTTTAAACAGACAGACGGGTGGCGTGTGTGTGTGTGTGTCTCAGACGCACACACACTCAAAAAAAGACAAACAGAGAAAAAAAAACACTTGGTGTGGTGGAAGAGAGAAAATAGGGGAGTGGGGAAAAAGAAACAACCAGAGAGGAGGTGAATCTGGGCGGTGTTTTTAGGTGTCCTGCTCTAACAGCATGGCTCTCTCCTCTGACACCTCCACAACTTATCATCCCCGCATTCCTGCACAAGGACACTCCCCGGCCCACTGACACTCCACTCTGTGTGTGTGTGTGTGTGTGTGTGTGTGTGTGTGTGTGTGTGTGTGTGTGTGTGTGTGTGTGTGTGTCGTTTAAAGTGAAGTGGCATGCTGGCCTCCCTCTCCCTGGACATCTGCCCACAGAAAGAGGGTTTGTATAAGACGTGTTTCTGCAAGTTCATGTGTGCTAGGGAGAGAGAGAGGGAGACAGAGGGAGAGATATGTGATAGAAAAAAGAAAGAAAAAAAGAAAGAGTGTTGTATTGTTGTGTGTGTGTCACAAACACAGTTTCCCTTCACCATCCTCGCAGGGCATTAGGTTGAGGGATTTCCTGCCATTGAAAACAGGCCCTGAGTCTCCTCTCGTCTCCAGCCTCACACTCACTTCACCTCTTGAAGTCAGAGGTGTGGCTGAAGACCCTCGTTAATTCATTAAGACGCCCAGTGTGCGTGTGTGTGTGTGTGTGTGTGTGTGTGTGCCAGAGGAAGCTTTTTTTGTGAACACTACTGATTACAGCAGATGTGATGTGTGTCATGCAATGTTAAGCCATGACGACAGAGGAACTGCAGCCATTACTAACCTTTTGTTTTTACACATTTTATTGAAAGAAAAATACTTCTTAAAAAAATTGTAGTACGTACGTTGGAAATATTAACAAATGTCTGTGTAGATTCACACCATTGTCAGTTTGTGTGTTTGCATTCAGAGCAACAAACATCTAAACAACAATAACTCAACTCTACTGGAGTCAAAATACGTGACACAGGTGTATATGAAGCTGGACTTCAGGGGAGGATTTGCCCCGGATTTAAAAGACGACACAGCTGTAACTACTTACAATACATTATTACAAGATGTGATTTACAATGGAGAACGTATACCTGATGATGTTAGTCTCAGGTATGTGAATGTGAATCTCTGTGTTTCTTTGACGCACTGGCTGCTGTCAACATGTGGCTCCTTCAGCCACCAAAGCCAGAGGGCACAAAAGCTCTGCTGGAGCCGCTGTTGGCACAACAGAGAGCCAGGGGAGCGGGTGGCTCTCTAGAGTTATCTCTTTGAAAGGAAAGTGTGTGTGTGTGTCTGTGTGTGTGTGTGTGTGTGTGCGTGCGTGCGTGCGTTTGTGGGAGTGTGTGTTGTTTTACGAGCGCTGCTTCCCTTCTCAGACGCCCATAGCTTTGCTTTTAGACTGTGATTAATAGGAGCCTGAGGAGGCCATCAGAGAAATGCAACTTTGCACTACTATTAAATGTTTGCTGTGCTCTGCAGTAGTGAACACCACCAGCACCAGCCCGACTAATGTGATCACTTTGTGTAACACAAGGTACAGTAGTATGTTTATCTAACACACGAGTGTTCTTAAACAAGTATTTGAGAGGAAGTTGCCGTGCAGAGCTGGGAGCACATTCTCTTCTCTAACACAACCCTGTCTGACATGCTGGTCCCATGGCTTATTCTGTGATAGACTCTGCACACATTTCTAAATGTATGTGTGTATGTATATATATATATATATATATATACATACATATGTGTGTGTGTGTGTGTGTGTGCCAAGCCCCTGTGCCCTCCCCTGTCTCCACGCCTGGATGCTAACCGCTAGTGAAGGCTAGCCAATTATCCCCAATCAAGCTACCCTCTCTGGAACTGGCGCGAGAGGAAGCTCCCACTAGAGCTTATACTAGTCATTATGGGGCACATCCTGACATTACATTTCTTTTCTTTCTTTCTTTCTTTCCTTTTTCATCTCTATCCTTATATCACGTACAGGACTGGACCCAGATGCAGGACGGCGGTAAGAAAAAAGTCTTTCTTTGAGAGTCTCACAAAAACAGGTGAAGAGGAACACTGATCCTCAGACGCGAGATCAACTGACATGAACAGGAGAGCAGAGTTAGAGTCACAGAAGCACTCACGTGCACTAATAATCCACTGTTAACTGCAGAGTACGGAGAGAAGAGCTCGAAAAAACGACATGTGAGTTTAGTGACGGGCGAAGACAACAAGACACAGGAAGTGGGAGTGGTTAAATACACTGAGGAATCAGCGAGACGACAAACAGCTGTGACCAACAGGACACACATGAAACAGACTGGGTCATCACAGACAAGGGACGAAAACGACTTCAAAATAAGAGCGGAACCTTCACAATAAAATGACAGGATTCTGCATTCTGGGAAATGTCACACCGCACACACACACACACACACTGTGACTGAAATCATGGAGACAGTGATTACCTCTCACTGCATTTCTTCCCCTCTTTAAACTTTCTGAAATATTTGTTCAGACACAGGAACTAATTTATAGTCCTACTCAGTCAGAGAGCTTCACATGTTTGATGCTGTGGGGTGACATTGACTTGTCTGTGCGCCGCCAGATTAGCAGGCAAGATGAGAGAGAGAGGGAGAGAGGGAGAGACAGGGTGAGGTGTGGTGCCTGTAGGTGATCCACTTCATTCTACTCCTGTCTTGTCGTGACAGGACCGGCATTAAATGGAGAGAGAGTCGAAGAGACGAAGCAGTGACAGGCCCAACCTTCCCTCCCCCTGGGTATGTGTGTGTGTGTGTGTGTGTGTGTGTGTGTGTGTGTGTGTGTGTGCCTTTTTTGTCACTCACCTGGACCTGACAACTGAGTGACACTTGAATGACACTTTTCCCCACTGCTCATCAAGCAGCGTTCATGTAAATGCATTAAAAATGTACCTTCATTTAATTTCCATATATAGTACTTATGTGACAAAGAGTGGTGTGATGCGAGGTGGGTCTGTGCGTAAATACACACTCCAGATCAGCTGATCAATCATCGCGATCATCGCACCTTTTCTTCCACCACAGGTTCAGAAATCACCTTTTATGAGAGAGATCAATGAAAATGTGAAATCAATCAAAGCGGTTGACAGCTAATAAACACATTTTTTTCTTTCCTGTACGGTGTTCAATATGTAGTTCAACATCTTTTCTCTCAGTAATTGTACAGTATATACACGTGTAGGTGTGTGTGTGTGTGTGTCTGTGTGTGTGTGTACTTGGGGTTGGCTCGCGGCGCAGTTTTGACGTTTTTCTCTTTGTCTCGAGCCAATTAGGTGTTTCTTTTAGCAGAGCATTAGTCGAACATCAGCACCCTTCCATGTTGAAAGGCACATCTCAAATGAGTGCGCGGCACACATTTCCCCCCTTCTGCCCAGCCTATCACCATCTTTCCCTCCTGTTGTCCTGTGAAGACACAGACAGAGGCCCCCGGGGCCCTGAAATGTCTCCACATGCTGGAAATTGAATCAAACGGCATCAATCAGGACACCAACACCCCCCTACACACACACACACACACACACACTCCCTTTCACTCCCCTCTCCCTTCTTTTCTTTTCTTAGTTGCCTGTGTTTGGTGTCTCTAAGCAATTTGCCCCGGTTTATAAACAGCCACACTAGGAAACACAATTGGATATGAAGTGAAACTGAAGCGCTCTAAAGAATGTGTAAAGGACTGCTGAAGCATCCAATTAAAATTCATTCATCTAAGTCAAATTGCAGGTGACACTTTTTTGTTTTTTTTACATTTTTGCACATATTCCATCCCCTCAGTTGTCTCATAAACACCATCCCACTGACACACACACACACACACACACACACACACAGAGTGATATTATTATCCACCTCTTCTGTAGCTCTGCGCTGTAAAATGAGTTTGCCCCAACTCCATTAAAACCCGCGCCAGCCGCTCCCCTGACACTGCCATCCTATTTGCATGTGCTAGTGAGCCACTCCACGGTACGAAGGATCTCCTCTCTTCCTCCTCCTTCTCTTTGTCCCAGCGGAGTGTGCGATAAGTGAGCAGATGACATTCACACAGAAAGACTGCAATAGAGTGACTCTCCCTCCATCGCCCTCCTCTTCCCCTCACTCCTGCATCACTCCCTCCTCTCTGTGCCACCCCATCAGAGACAGGAAGGGGATATTGCAAATGACACGGGCAAATCAGCTGTAAATGGGCACTAATTTGATTGACATCTGGGCTGCTGTCACCGAGGCTGGTGAGGACAAGCCCCAGCCAGCAGGCAGGGAGCAGCGTTTAACCGGTGCACAAAAAGCCAGCTTTCAACCAAATCACTCCTGTCCTGTGGGCCCTCCCTCTCGTCCCTCTCTGCCCCTCCTTCGCTCCTGCTGTATCTCCCTACCCACCTCCCACCGCTGGCCGACTCGCCAGATTCTAATTGCGTGTGTCCTTCCTCTCGGTGCAATTTTCCCATTACCGCCACAAGAGCAGCCGCAGCTCATCTGAAGCGAGGTTGTCTCCGAAATATGTACCTAGAGTTTAACCCTTCACTCGCCGATGCTGCTGATAAAACACAGAGGTGTGCTGTGTTTACACTTTCAGTAAAAAAGAGGTCATTGTGATTATGTGAAAGGCAAACACATTTACAGACACTTATTATAGATTTGTAGTCATGGCTGCTTTTCCTTGGTAAAAATGAAACTTCTTTGTTTTCTTTATTTCCATGTCCCCCTGCTGCTGTGACACTACTCCACAGGTAAGTTTCAATGTTTGTTTGTTTGCTTTTCTACTCTCTGCAGACATGTACACTTACAAGCACACACACTGAAGTCGTTCCAGTCACAGTCAAAGCATGTTTAAGTCAGACTCAGATGTCCATGTCTGCATGTGCTGTATGTTTGTCTGGATGAGTATTTGCATGGGCGTTAAATGCAAGACTAGATTTTTATTCTGGCAAAGCAAACTTCACTGTGACACTGGGACAAATTCACCTTTGTGCGTCTGTGAATTTACAATTCCAGGTACAGAAAGTTATGGTAGCAGGTTACAGCAGTTATATATTATATATTATTATATAGCACATATGTATATATATATATATATAGTAAGTGGTATGTATTTATATAGTGCATTTACTCAAAGCAGCTTTACACTGCCATTCACCCATTCAGCCCCTTTCACTCACTTCTTTACAGATGACTCGCTGAGCTACTGTTGCCCCTACACTTTTATTTACTGTACAATCATATTAGGCAGAGCAAAAAAATACAATTTGCATTTCATGAATAAATTATAGTTAAGAATTCACCTATCAATTATATAATTGCACACAAACTCAACGTCACACTGTGAGGACGTAACATCCTCTGAATCGGTTTCTTTGTGCTTGACTTTATTGTTTTAGTATCATTTTTAAAATGTCATCTTTGTTTACATTTTGATCTCAAAATGACATGACATTGTAACTTACTATTACTACGCTGATGAAATTGAGCATAAACACCACAACTCTTGACACAAAGTGACCACATGAATTACTGCGTTGGTTCTTTTTTAAGTGATATAGTAAGTGATATAGTGCTGCATTGACTCAGGAGGGTTGAGATAGAGACACTGTCTTAAACCAAGACAATTAAAACTTCCCTCTCAGTTCTACATCACTGAACTTCTTCAAGACCACCTGTTCCCACCAACTCACCAGGTTAGTGGAGAGAGAAGGAGTTAAAGCTCGCTCCACTGCCTTCTCTT
Source organism: Solea solea (assembly GCF_958295425.1). Taxonomy (NCBI): domain Eukaryota; kingdom Metazoa; phylum Chordata; class Actinopteri; order Pleuronectiformes; family Soleidae; genus Solea; species Solea solea. The sequence continues at coordinate 2,411,483 of NC_081143.1, forward strand.
CATGTCTCTGGCAAACACACCAGGCAAGAGAGGGAATAACTAGCTGTGACCCATGGATGGTTCTTTAAAAAAAGGGAAAATCCTCATAGTTTTGTATCAACACAGTGAATAATCATGTGTCAAATGCAGTGAAATGAGACTTTATTAATCACTTGATCATTTCCTGTGTACACTCCACTCACAATCGCAGACACTTGATTTTATTCAGACCAGGTTTGCTGCCACAGTGATTAAACATGTTAAGTAACTTAAATATTATATAATATATAATATAATATATTTGTACTAGCACTGGTCAGGTAGGCAGGTAACAAGCAACAAACTTCTATCCAAAGTTACTTGAAGGTTTGTTTTCATCAGTGTAAGTGAACAATACTCACTAAAGTCATATGAAATATCTATAAATACTTTTTTATTTATGTTTACAGACGCTGGTGTTTGTCTGACAGTGTCTTTTCAAGGTTTACTGTCACATTTTACGCAATCATACAGCACAATTACTGCCCTGAGGCAGAAAACTACCCCCCACATATACTGACAAACATGACATTACAGGTATAAAACCATGCTTTTACTTTGTAAAATAAAACCTCTGCTCAGTGAATACTCAGGATTTTTTTTTTCTCAAGAGAGCTGGAAAAGATAAATCCATGATGTGTGTGTGTGTGAGTGAGGAAACAAGGTTGTCCATTAGTCAGCTGCTGTGATAGTTTAAAGAAGCCACCCATGGCCCCTAATGGCTTCTCCGCAATAATTGCTACACTACCTCCTCTGTTCCTATTCATTACGACGTGACATGCTTTAGCTGGAGCCATTGCTGCACATGTCCACATCCTAGTGCTAGTCAAAGCATCCGTGCTTTACATGTGCTGCTCTAATAGAGAGGTTCCAGGTAAAGATGGCTCTCTGAAAAGAAATGCCCTTTTTGCTGCTTCAGTCTCTTTTCTGCACTCTGCAGGATCACATTTCTTTAGCTCGCCCTCTTTTTCTCCTCTCTTGGCTGTGAGCTGCATTTGTAAGGAAAGTTAGAGGCACTCAAATGTGTGGAGATGTCTACTCTTCAGATAATAGAAAAGTACGACTAATGGATTGGCTATGTTAAATGATTTGGGGACTCCTCAGGTTCCTGTATAAAGTTCTAACCTTTTGTGTATTGTCAAACAATGAAAATACTCTACTTATCTAACACAGCATGTGTCACAATGAGGGCACTTATGTGTGTATGTGTGTGTGTGTGTGTGTGTGTGTGTGTGTGTATGAGAGAGAGAGAGAGAGAGAGAGAGAGAGTGAGAGAGAGAGAGAGAGAGAGAGAGAGAGAGAGAGAGAGAGATGAATAGAGAGTCTCACAGGTACTCCAACTCAGCCCAGGTTAATGGAAACCATTATCACACACAGTCACTCTGTCTGTACAATCACAGCCTCTCTCTCTGAGGGAGGAACTCTGTCTCTCTCTCTGTCTCTCTCTCTCTCTCCCTCACACACATACACACACACACAAACACACACACACACACACACACACATTCATAGAGAGGACCCTCATAGACATAATGCATTCCCTAGCCCCTTACCCCAAGTGTCTAACCCTAACCCAGGGTTCTCAGTCTCAAATGACATTGGGGCCACCGTTGGCCATTAGTCTGGCCAGTAGGGGGCCGGTCAAGTTAAAAAAAAACAAAAAACATCTATTGATACAAGCTTACATTTATATCAGATATAAGACAGATATTTCAAAATAAAAGTGTCTGTGTTGATATGGAACAATATATAGTTCATGATAAAAGTGATGCAAGATGAATCGATGACTAAAAATGAATAAGAAACTTAAATTTAGTGGCATGCCGTGAGTTTGACCTCTGCCCTAACCCTAAAACCAGGTCTGAGGACTAGCTAGACTGTCCTCACTCCGTATGATTTGTATGTTTTTTTTGGTCCTCACAAAGCCTCAAATACAAGATTACCCTAACACTGTTCTTCTTAGGACAAAACCCTGTCCCTAACATGAACCACAACCCTGTCAATGCCTAACCCTAAACTAACCACAATTCAAATCTTAGATCCTAAACCAGGTTCTCAGAAATGAGGTTCTAATGGTCCTGACAAGGACAGGTAATTATGCCAGAAAAGGTCCCACAGAGGAAACAAGTACACACACACACACACACACACACAGCTAATTGTGATAGCATGTAGCTGCCACTGTGAACACACGGGTCATGTTACTGGGATGAGTCATCACTTGAAATGTTTAACAAGCAGGTCTGACTCAGACGCACCCACTTTCCCTTCTATTCCGCTCACCACTGTTATTTATTTATTCATTTATTTTGCTTCCTGAGCGTAGAAATGCTTTCATATGGAGCAGCAAATGTGGCTCAATCAAAAGAAAAGAAAGGAGAAACAGATGCTGCAGTGACAGAGATTTGCTGGTCGACACAGGGCAGCATCAAACATTCACACAACACGTTTGCTGGGGGACATTTTTGGAGTGTTCTCCATATTCATGCCACACTGAGCAAAGGATGTACAAATGCAGTGAAAATAATGTGACAATATTGAATGGTTCATTTAAAGAGTGAATTATGTTTTAGCCTACAACACTCTCACTGCACTCATGTTGTCCCCCACCATTTGGTATGACCCAGAGGAGCATCTCCTGAAATATGTCAGCAGCAGACATATACATATATACATACAGTATATGTGTTTAATAGGTTTAGAATTAACATTAATGTCTCGTTTGTACCCTTAGAATAAGCCTTTTATATGCACTTTGAGCAGGTTATGCTATAATATTGCCTAATTTTCTGTTAGGTGAGCAGTTTTTATTTATTTTTAGATCATTAGATGTCCTTAATTCTCACACACTGATCATTTTAAGTCTTAAATAGATCTATATCACTGATCTCTGTCACCGTTCACACCTGTTGACTCACAGGTGTAGAGAGTCTCTGTTGTTTCCAGGTGAAGCAGGGACTTCTTGGGTGATGATTGGTCCTTAGATCCAGTGCAGACGTCTGTAACTGAGTAGTGTGACTGCAGTTGTTTGGTTCTAACCTCTCCTGCACAGTGTTTTAGCAATATTGATTCCTATTTTTCTTTTATATAAAGTGCAAATGAACTCAAACTAACTCAAGTGCAAAAGACAGTGAAGTTAACAAGTAGCTGAAGCACAGGAGATCTCCACATGCATCATAAGGATGTCGACGTCACCACTAAACAATTCCGTTAACACAGGCAACTCTTCCGTCCTCCTTTGGGAAATGGAAATTAAAATGAGTTACCATGACGTAAAACCAATGATCCTAGACTAAACTAGACAAGTCTAAAAATGGCATCTACGCATCTGCGCTGAGAGTGAAACAAAGATTGAGAATTGAATCAAATGGTGACCTTGAATCAAATCCAGGATTTGGAGAAGGATGACACCCGTGGTACTGTATATTAAAAACATTTTATTCACACTTCCGTGTTCAGCTCCCATGTAACTGTAAGCAGTATGTGTGTGTTTGTGTGTGCACAGATGCCGCTGTCTCTCGCTGTTGATCCCCGTCTCAGAGAGGAGTCGACCCATCACAAAAACCACAATATTGCATTGTAAACACACACATCCAAGGACACACACACACACACACACACACAGCAGTAACCCTGAGTTCCCCTGTAAACAGTTTACAGTGCCTTCACTTTCCCTTATGCAGATACAGGCCAACGCGTCAGTGTTGTGTTCAACTAATCCCAGTGTTTAGGCGTTGTTGGCAGCCTCTTTCTACAACTATGTTCTGACAGTCCGAGTCGTGAAGGAAGAGTGCTTCATTCGTGTACCTGTTTAGGTAGATCACGCACATCTTTAATGACCCACATGGTCTCATT